>NW_027185737.1:758876-774362 GCF_028583685.1 Petaurus breviceps papuanus
CCCAGCATTACTTTTCAAAGGATAGATCTGTACAAATTTCTCAACATGATGGGAAAAACAAACATGCTAAACTTTGAGCGTGTTCTACTGATTGACTTAGTGGCATTTTTATATTTAACATGCAAAATGTGTGTGTGTGTGAAACCAATTCTTAACTCAAGGAAAAGGAATTGGCACTTCAGAGAGCTCCTACAGGTTTCCCCTGTAAAACTGCATCTTTGGAGATGGTGCTAACAGGTTAAGATTAACAATTGAAAAAGAGGAGCTTAATAGTCATTAGATTCCTGTATGTGGTTGAAAGAACTAAGGTTGTGTGTGTGTGTGTGTGTGTGTGTGTGTGTGTGTGTGTGTGTGTGCAAGTGTCTGAGAGACATCATACAGAGGCAACTAAGTGACACATTAGAATGTGTCACTTAGTCCTGTCTCACCCAAATTATGTGACTGGGCAATTCAGCAATTCACTTAACTTCCGCTTCAGTTTCCTAACTTGTAAAATGGGGATAGTAACACCTATCTCATATGATGGTGGTGAGAATCAAAAGAGATAACATGTAAAGCACTATGCAAACATTAAGGAATAACATAAAGCACTAGCTACCATCTGTATTTGTATGCATGAAGCCTTTGAGTAAAGACCTTTGTTTTCATTAGTTAAAGGTGTTCTCCGCTCCATACTAGTGCAGATCAGCTACTATTATGCAATTTACTAGTTTTAGGGATTTGGTCTGGGCACTGAAGAAAAAATAACTTGGCCTTGGCCTCCTATCTCATTGCCAGTGTGTCGGAGGCAGAGCTTGAACACCGTTAATAAGGCAAGCTCTCTATGTCAATTGCAACATGTTCTTTGCAAAAAGAAATGAAAACATGCAGGAAGAAAACAAGGCCTACTTCCACTATTCTTTGTTTTGGCCAACTCTGGTGAGGTAGGAAGCTAACAAATACATGTTGATCTATGATGTACCAGATTACTGGAGCTAAGTATCTCTAAGAAAGCTAAGATACGTCACTACATTCCCAATATTTTTAGGTTAATAGTTTCATGCTTATGCACAGGTGGTTCCTTTTCATTCATTGTCTCAGGATTGCTATCCTTTACATTTCAGTCCCATGAAATTTTCTTGAAGATCAAATTTTGTGGACAACAAAGGTAAAAGTGAAACCATTACTGCTTTAAAATTACTGGGAGATGTAAGTATATATAGCATAAGAGATAATTTTGGAATGGGGGGGGTGGCACTAGCAGCTGACAGGGATCAAGAAATGCCTCTTGTAGGAGGTGGTACTTAAATTAGCATTTTGAGAGGCAGAGGTAAGGCTGGAGAGCATTCCAAGCTTAGAATGTGTTCTCTTACATGGCCCATGCAAAGACACAAAGATTGGGGAAGGGAATATTGTGCAAAGAACTTTAGAAGGATCAGTTTGACTGAACATTGGGTGCAGAGAAAGGTGATGATGTAGGAAATCAGAAATATAGGCCACAGTTGCACTGTCCTAATCATCAGGCCACATGGTATCAAATAAATTTGTGTTGTGTGTTCAAAAAAAAATTTTTAAGGTTTTGCCATCATACCTTTTCTGTTTTTGAGAAGCTATAAACTAAACCCTTAATTCCAAGGAAATTTAGACCTTGGTGAAAATCAAATGGAAAATTGTGCGTTAAAGAATGGTCTGAAAACACTAGAGTAGAACATTTGGGTTTCCTGATTATTCAAGATAAGCTATAATAGAATTTAAAAGAGAATAAAGAGAGCAAATTCTATTCAAGCCCTTTATGCCTTATTTTATTAATTCAAGTAACTGTAAGAACTTAGTTTCATAAGGCCAGATTCTTTTATTAGCTTAATTTATTCAGGGTGAATCTAACATAACTCAGATTAGCCTCTTCCCTACTTGGATGCCAATTTAGACTAATTCTCAGCAAACAGTAATTTCAAGACTATACCTGATTTAGTGTCTTAGATTTTTTTTATTGCCTTTTAATCTAATTGTAGCAACTTTTCCTGCCACACTGACTGGCCACTCTTCCTGGTATGCTGCATCTCTCTGGAGAGCCATTCTTAGAATCTGAATAGTCCAAGACCACATATGAAAATAGTATTCAGCTTGAAGTGTATGTCACCATCACTGTTCTCATTCATGTGCCTAAGATGGGGTACCTTTAGGTGTAAGTGAGGTTACTTCTGATCTGGGAGTCAAAGTTCTTTCAATATATATACTCAGTCTCACTTGATCTTAACCAGGACCCTATGAGGTCAGAGATTCTTAATTTATAGATGAGTCTAAGACTCAGGAGTGATGGGCATCAAATTAAGTGCTAGAGCCAGACTGAGTCCCAGCCCAGGGGTCTTGTCCACTAAACTCCCACTGCTTTTGTTGAGAAGCATTTTGAGAGCTGTCTCATTTATTCAACAGATATTTATTAAGCACCTGTGTCTAAAGTGTTTATAAAACATTTCAGGAATTCACATAGCTAAAAAGTCTCCCATTTCCATTTGTCATAAAGAAAAAGAATTGTCCTGTTTTATCCCTCCTCCACATCTATGAAGATTGGTGTGAGGCCGAGGGAGAATGTAGTTTTTAAGCTTCCATAAAAAAGCAGTTCTTGTTCTGGCACCAAAATGAAGATGCTGGAATAGTGACCATCAGCAAGACACAGGTTCCTAGTTTATAAGGGAAAATGTTGGTAGTAAGGATACTCTTAACTAGAATGTTGCTAGGAAGCCCTCAGTTTTACTCTCACATCAAAGTGTCACCAAATGTGTATCAGAAATCACTGAAACATTCAAGGCCTGATCCTCCTTTTTAATGAGTAGGTCCTGCAGATGTCTCCAGAGGTGGGTATGAGCCTGTTGACCTTGCTCATGTTAATGGCTTGATAGCTTCAATCCACTCAACTCTCTCTGCCTTGCTGCTGGCCTGAATGTAGTAGTGGACGTCATCCTTAGTGATCACTTTGAAGAGGTTGCCTTGCACATTGCCTTTAACACCTAGAAAGAAAAGTCAATTAATGAAATGATGGATTGCTTTTAAAATTCCAGCCTGAAGCCTTCATGTAACAACAAACTTGTTCTTAAACTACAGGAGGCCTTGGCCTATTGGCAGTTGGCCTGGTGAGAAGATGCACTTGTACCCATGATACTTAACATACATTAGAGCAGTACCAAACAATGCTAGGTGAGGTATGGAAAGGGAGGTGATTGGAACCTAGCCAATGGCAGCTAGGTAGAGCAGTTAATAGAGCACTGGCCCTAAAGTCAGAAGGACCTGAGTTCAAATCCAACCTCAGACACTTGACACTTAGCTGTGTGACCTTGGGCAAGTCACTTAACCCCAATGCCTTGCCTTCCCCCCCTCCAAAAAAGTAAAATAAAATCACATCTTTAAAAAAAAAAAGTAAAGTTAATGGAAATATAAGAATGCCCTCACAATGCATATTGCTTGCTGTATGGTACATATGAATTGAAGGGTCTTTCACAGTGGCGATTAAAACTAAGTATCTCTAGACAATTCTCAAGAGGGTAATTAAAGATAAGTGGCAAATCTGTGTTGGTAGGAAGAACTGAAATACTGCAAGTTCTATCACCAATGAAATCACTGGTCTGAGTCAAAATGATTCACTGCTCAGTAAGTCAGTCCATCTCATTATTTCTCTTTATTTCCTTACTGCTTTGGTCTTGACCAGTGGAATGCAAAAACATTATACGGTCTTACCATAGTGGTACCTGGGGCCAAAAAAAAAAAGTGCTTCATCCCTGTGCCAGAGGCATAGAAATTCTACATTCTGGGGGCAGAGTAAAACATGAACATGTAGTAAAATACTGAAGTTTCCTCACCTGCCATTTATTTTCCAGTCAGTTCTGAAATAGTGACAGCAACCAAGATCCTTCCTATTGTACCTCCAAGAAGTAAAAGGTAAAAAGGGACTATCCTTATCACCTATCAAACCTGTACAATGCCTTTTTTTTAATCAGTGTAGTGCTCCTGAGACACTGGATGAATGTTTGTGGTCCCTGCTGTTTTGGAATGGTATGAAGAAGGTGCTTCTTACCAGTGGGAACTCCATTATCCTCCAAAGCTGAAACCAGGGAGCCACGGAGAGAAAACCCACCAACTGGTCTATTCTCCTCCTGCAGACACAGAAAAGAAATCCAAGTGAGAATCTTGACTTCACTAATTCAAAAAGGAATGAGTTCCCTTCAATTACAGAAGTAAGAGATGCTTGAGGCTATAACAAAATAACAGCAACAGAAGTCATAGCTACAGTTGACAGTCACATGGTCCTGTGCACAAGTATCTGGGATATTTGCAGGGTCACTCCACAGATAAGGAAGCTTGGACTTTTCAAGTCAGTATTAGTTCTCTAATGTTGGTCTCACTCATTCTTGCTGACTTGGGACATCTATTAGCTACATCATTATGAATATAGTCTGATAATTATTTCTTGCCTGACCCTTTTCCCTGACAAAAGAACCATCCTACACAAAAATTTTCTTTCCTTAAAGCTGAATTTCTGTCATGACATCTGACCCATCCAAAAACATTTTTACCTCTATTTCTAACATTATAGAAACTGGCACATTTTAATCAAGGGCTATCACAAAGAAGTGCATCATTCATTGTTAAATTAGTTTAACAGGGTGAACATGAGTTAGGATGAAAGAGAGATGAATGTAGGATTTAAATCTCCAAAGGCTTGATGAAAGGGATATTACTTTAGCTGGGCCTTAAATGATAAATAGCATCTGAGTAACTAGAGAAGTAGGGGTGAATATCATGAGCAAAGACAGAAAAGGGCCAGGGAGCATTTTCAGGGAATCTGTATGGCTGAGTCATAGGGTTTATGTATAAAAATGAAAGATAAGACTGGAAAGTTAGAATTGGGGTTAGATTATGGAAGACTTGAAGGAAAGATAAGAGGACTGAAATGTATCATCACAAGGGAGGCAGGCTTTCCCAACAGGTGATCATCTTGAAGACAGACCTATGGAGAACCGTAATGAACCTGATCTTTAAGAACTGGCATACTTTGGAGGGGGAGGAAACTGGAAGCAAAAAAACAGAGAATTCAGCAAGGAGGGTTCTGCTGCAGTGATCAGGTGAAAAAGGTCAAAACTGGGGTCTCTATTGTCCATTGAAACAGGAAGAACAATTATAAATCAATTTAGGAAAGATATGGCTGGGAAGGATGATAAGCATCACACCTCACATTTCATCACGAAGATTTTCCTGAAAATAACCTTTCAAGGTAGGTAGGATTTGCAAGCCTTACCCACAGGGATAGTGTTGAAGTGTGCTATTGCTCACCTTGGAAGGGTTATAATAGTGTAGGAAAGCAGGGTCACTCCTCAGAACAAAGCGCCTCACCTTCCAGTTTTTCCTCTTGTGTCCCTGAAACAAAGAAAACCAATTGCTCTTACAATCCTTTGACATATCAACTGTATCTTTAAGGAGGTTCAAGCAGAACCTGCAAATTAAAACACTGCAACATTGTTTTGGGACCTTTTCTGAAGTCATCCCCTGTTCAGTGGAGTTTTATAAGAAAAGGATCTCCATTTTGCAGAACTCTTAGGGCCAAGAAGGGTAAGCACTGAAAATGGAGTGTGTTGCCCCGGTCCACACAAAGTTTGGGGGGAGAAGCAGGGAGGTGAATAGAGTTTACTTTCTGAGCAAACTTCACATTGGTATATTTTTGTATTCAGTCATTTCTGATTCTTCATTTGGGGTATTCTTGGCAAAAACATTAGAGTGATTTTGTCATTTCTTTCTGTAGCTCATTTTGCAGAAAACTGAGGTGAAATGACTTGCCTAGGGTCATACAGCTAGGAAGTGTCTGAGGCCAGATTTGAACTCAGGAAGATAATCTTCCTAATTCTAGACCCAGTGCTCTATCCACTGTACCACCTAGTATGCTCTTCACATTGATGCAGATAGATAGATTAGACAGATTAGATAGATAGATAAATGTAGATATATAAATATTTAGATAAATGTAGATATATAGATATTTAAATAAATAGGTAGATAAATGTAGATATTTATCTATCTATTAAATATATGTATTTATAAATATAAGATAAAGATATATATTACATTTTCATTACTATTTATACATATTTATCTAGAATATATAAATATATTAAAATATATAATTATAAATGATATTTATAAATAAATAGATATCTACCTATATACTTATTAGATAGATATTGATATAGATAAGACATGGGTTCAAGTCCTGGCTTTGGCACATACTGGTGGTGTGGCTTCAGTGTCCCAGACAACTGTAAGACTAAGTCACAGATGAATTCTTGATCTAAATGAGTGGAGGAGAGAATTTCCATATACCATTAACATCCTGTGTCCAGACCTCCTTCTCCCACAAAATAAAAAAATAAATACAAATATATTTTTTAACTTGCTTCCTGTTGCTAGATTTTTTATCTGTGTAATCCAAACCGCACCATTACAAGTATTATCCTTGCCTCTGTTCTCTGCTGTTCCCTCATTCCCTGGCTACTCCAGCTGGCACGGTATTCTCCTTCTGCCCAGGTGAGAAGCCCACTTAGCTATACCTGCTTGGCTAAATATCCTTGTTTAATCACTGTGCCACTCAGTTCAGCCGTGCTAAAGTCAAATTCTTCTTTCAAATTTGTCTTCTTCTTACAGCTTTCAGTCTACAGAAGATAAAGAAAGGAGCAACAATTGGGCTTTCAAGAAAATCAAATTCTTTGATTCAAAAACAGATCAGAACTCATAATGAAGTTGTTCGTGTGACTAATTGCCCTCCTTCCCATAACTGTGTGGCACATACTGCACAATTCTTTCTAATGTCCTCTGTGCAAGTCTGTGTCTCCAGCAGCAGGCAGTGGAAAGGAAGGCACCATAAATGGAGGCCCTACTACCACTTACAAAAATGTACAGGGCTGTGGAATCATCTAGAAACTGCTCCGCTAAATCCCCAGAGCGAATGGCCCCAGTACTCCGGTTTCCAATGGGCTTGAGGAAGTTCTCCTCCATCAGCATGGAGGAGAGAGTGACAGCTTCAATCCGACTGGCAGCAAAGTGACTGGAGATTAGCCAGTCCACCAGAGAAGAGCCTGGGGGAAGGTGAGAACAAGTCAGATCTCACTAGGCAGAAGGTACTGCCTCTTTCACAACTCAGCATCTGGCCCTGTAAAATAGCCAGCCTCATACCAAATCAAAACAGACTGTCTGACAGCACAACCCCAGAAAAGACTGAAAGACTGCCAGTGTGCCCCAGTGTAATGACAAAGAACATTGTGGGCACACCCAAAAAACTGGGTAGCCAACAAATTGTACCTCAGCCAAGTGGGCCAGGACATGTCTCTAAGCTCAATTCAAGCAGGCCCAGGCACATTATCTCTATAAGCCCTTGAGCAAAATTCCAGACTCCCATCTACCTGTGTATTTTCCAGTGCTGAGTAGAACCCACCCTCCCCTGCCAGCCCACAAGTAGCTAGCTCCTTGGGCATACCTATGAAGGTCTTTTTATAGGTGCTTCCCTGTTCCATATTGGGCGATGGGCGTATTCCATAGCTACTGTCATGCATCTTCTCAATTATATCACTATAAGAGAAAGGAATTAGTGTCTTGTTCAATGTTGTTAGTGTCTTGTTCAACCAAAACATATCAATCCAGCCATGTATGAGGGAAGAGACTTGACTGAAGGTGGTCTATATTAGTAGGTAGGCCAATAACATATAGATTAGTAGCAACAAATCAAGATGACTTGGCAGGACCAGGAGGTGGTTCTGAGTCTAACACAGTGGAGTAGAGGGGAATGGGGGGAGGGGAGAGAAGGGGAGTGGGGAACAACACAATTTGAGATCAAATATAAAACCCTTCATAACCTGGCCCCCTCTTAACTTTCCAGTCTTCTTCTGCCTTACTCCTCCCAATGTACTTTGCAATCCAGTGACACCAGCCTCCTCACACAAGAGGAATATCCTCACACAAGATAACTATTTCCCAGTTCCAAACATTTTCACTGTCCCCTATTCCTGGAATTCTCTCCCTCCACATTCCCCTATCCTGGCCTCCCTGGCTTCCTGCAAATCCCAGCTAACTCTTACTTCTATCTTGTTCATACATAGTTTTTGCATGTCCTTTGGGACTGTCTTTAGTATTCATATGCCCAGCACTTAGCACAGTGCTTTGAACATGGTAGGTAGTTAATAAATGCTTCTTGAATTTGTAATTTGAAGTAAAAAATATCAAACAGGAATGGGAAGATTGATACCTAGAAGAGTAGTAGGAACTATGGATAGGTGGTGCAGTGGATAGAGCACTGGGCCTGGAGTTAGGAAGACCTGAATTCAAATCCAATCTCAGATATTATCTGTGTGACCCTGGGCAAGTCACTTCACTCTGTTTGCCTCAGTTTCCTCATCTGTAACATGAGCTAGAGAAGGAAATGGGAAACCATTCCTGTATGTTTGCCAAGAAAACCCCAAATGGGGCCACAAAGAGTTAAACACAACTGAACCACAAAAATGTGGCATTATTAATCACTTGCCCTTAAAAGCTCTGAAGACAATGACAAGATGTGGAAAGAGGGAATCACACTCACTGAAGGCTGATGTGAGAGGGAAGCTGGAAGGAGTTTTTTGTGATATGAAGCTGCTGGACTTTTCCTGGCTGTCCAGCATGAATTGCACCTGTTATCTCAAAGGCCCAGGCATCCCTCTCTTCTCTGGAACAGGCCTCCAAGAAGTAGTCTGTGGATGTTCTGGTCCTTAGCTTAATGAGGAGCTGTGGCAAAAAACAGAGTAAGCCAATCACATTGGCAAGACTATGCAGCACAGTGGGATGGTTGGGATACCCTCTGGGACCCAATCAGGATGAAACAAAGAATCCTAAGAATCCAAAAAGCCTCGGAGACCAATGAGATTGGATTCTAGACACTGAAGTCCCTTGGCATCTGAGATCCTATAGGACAACGATTTTCTAAAAATCTAAAATTCTCATTATCCATAAATTGTCATCCTGTTTCCTAAGCTTGCTTAGGCATTGAACAGTACTCATAGGCAGAGGCATGACTTCATCCTACTCACAGGATTTAAATCTAGAAAGGACCTCCTCTTGTTATCTCTTGAAATTGGTCATTTCCTTTATCTTAAGCCATTTACTAAGAATTCTTAAAATGTAGGGGTATCTAGGTAGTGCAGTGAATAGAGCACTGATCCTGGAGTCAGGAGAACCTGAGTTCAAATCCAGCCTCAGACATTTGACACACTTACTAATTGTGTGACCTTGGGCTACTTAGCTTAACCCCAATTGCCTTGCCTTCCCCCCTCCAAAAAAAAAAAGAATTCTTAAAATGCAATATTTAGAGAAGCTGTGGAGAAAATATACTAAAATGACAAGAGGACCCTCTTTGTCCCCTATTAAGTTGGATCAAGTCACTGAACTTCTGTTCCCTCATTAGAAAAATAAGGAGGTCAGACTAGATGACCTCTCTGGCTTCTGGCTTGAAATCTGTAAATGAGGACCTCATCCCTATTCTTGGTTCTCAACCCTGGGTGCTAACAACAAAAGGCTTCTTCCAGGTAAGACAGTCTGACCACATTTAGAGGATGTAAAATTTAGGGTGCAAAAGAGCAAGCTTTTCAACTACCTTCTGCTGTATTCAGGGACCCCCTTAATGAGACCACATTCCCAAGGTCAATTCTCATCCTTCTATTCTTGATCCATATTCTGCCATTTGTCAATCTCTCAAATCTTACTCTCTAGGACAGATCCCACTGCGAGCCCCCTACCCCCAATTCCATCCCATACTTTCATTTGCCTGTTTTAACATTTTGGCTTCATACTAACTTACAACATATCAACCTACAAATATAAAAGGCAGCTTTATAGTCATGGGCAGTGAATAGAGTGCTTGACGTAGAGTCAGGAAGACCTGAATTCAAATCCAGCCTCAGACACTTACTATGTATGACTCTGAGCAAGTCACTTAACCTAATCTCTGTCTGCCTCAGTTTCCTTGATTGTAAAAGGGGGAAAATAATAGCACCTCTCAGGGTTATTGTGAGGATAATGGATTTGTAAAGTGCTTAGGAACACTAGCTTTTTATTTAGTAAGCATGATTTAATTTATTATTGGCATTTATTAAGTAGGCACTTATAAATGCTTTTTGCCTTCCTTCTATAAAGGGAGAGAGTATGTCTTATATTTTGTAGTGCTAGTACCCAGCATATTCCATCATATAATGAATAAATATCGATTGATTCATTGATGCAATTGCTTTATAAGGATAGGGTAGACTTGCCTCTAATTTTAAGAGGGACAAATCTTAGTACAAGTCAAGAGTCAGTGGTAAAAGACAATGTGGTATAGTGGTTAGAGGGTTCAACTTGAAATCCAGAATCTTGGATTTTAATTCTGCCATGATATTGTCTCTCAGTGCCTAAGTTTCTTCATCTGTAAAATGGGCTAATAGCAATTATGCTACCTACCTCAAAGGGCTTTTGTTAAGAAAGAATTCTGGAAACAAAGTGTCATATAAATGTGAATTACTGTCATCATTTTAACTACTAAAAATAATAATAAAGTGGTGAAAATATCCTAGAGAGGTCATATCAAAACATCATAAAAACAAACCAAAATGGGCAATGGTGTATGAGAGTGGGCAATGGTGGGAGTCTGGGTATGAGTAGAGAAGAAAAAGAGCTAAAAGGAAGGGACTTTCATCCCACTGTATTTCTTTTCTTTTAAATAAAAAAAGTAAGAACTTTTTTCACATACCGGTCTGTTTTCATACTCCAGGCAAGGACATGTGATGTTACAGCCATCCAGGAGGATCTGGCCTTTAGGAGAGGCTCCTTTCCTGCCCCCCTCAAGCTTATAATACAGCAGTGTGTTCTGCCTCAATACAAACCATCTCACCTTCCAGTTGTGGACAATGTGGCCCTGTAGGCAAATGGAAATTCCATGTTAAAAACCATGCAATGTACCAGCTTGGAAAGGCAGCCATCCACCTCTCTGCAGATATCGGCCAAGCTGAGTTCAGGTAAGTGTGCCCCACAGCCAAGTAGTAACTGGCATGGGCTTGTTCCCTTGCCCTTCCCTAAATAAAAAGGACTGTGTTGTAGCACTAAACCCCTCTTCCAACCAGAAAGAAGAGAACACATCAATTTGCTGGATCACCCTTTCTGTTGTGCATGTGAAAGGAATTCAGTGGGCTTAGGTTTCAGTTTCCTCATCTGTCAAATAAAGGTTTGGAACTAAATAACTTCCAAGGTCCCTTCCGGCTCTAAGTCCTGTGATCCTATGATTTCATCCTTGATACCAGGTCCCTGATCTTGAGATTTTTGCCTACCTCCTCTCTCTGTGCCTTTGAATATCCTCCATGCCTGAAATTGCCTTCATTCTATAGGAAGACATTCCTGATACCAGTGCTCTGAACCTCCTCAAACAAAGATCTTGAATGTTTTTCAGTTCTGGGCTTTTTAAAAAGGCAAACAGTGATATGTGTAAGTCCTATGCTCTGACCAGTCTTCCTTCTTTTTGTGAGTAGGGCCAGCAGAAGAAGGCATAGTAAGCCTCTGTCTCTGAGCGGTCATGATAGACATCTTGTATCCAAAGTATTCAAACTTGCACTAAACGAGAAAATTGGTTGTAAAGGGGGAGCTCTTGACCTTAAATAGGCCAATGTAAGGAGGGAGTGTCCTTTTAGAGGTAAAAAAAAGAATGAGTTTGGTTCCCAGCCAAGCCACAAGGTATAGAAGAAAGCAAGGTCTGGGCTTCTTTCCCAGAGCTGAGCCTAACCTTTTGGAATTCCTGTTGGAATCAAAGCCCGCATGGGCACTTACAAACTCATTCTTTCACCCATTCATTCAATAAGCATTCATTTATGTATCAAGCAAAAGCTTTGAGCTTAAACACTCTATTAAATATTATTGAGGGATACAAAAGAAATAGGAGATATGGTCCCTGCCAATATGATTTTAAGTACGAACAGAAAATCATATTGTATAACAAGTCTTGAAGACCAAGAATATAGGCACAGAGATTAATGTTGTTATTGAATAAAACTTGCAACAAAGTTTATCTAAAACATAATGAAATACATAATAATTATAGCACTGCACAATGGTAAGTGGTCCACATAAATCTCTATAAGGAATATTATATAGCCAAACCAAGTTTCAATGTTGCTATTTTTTCCTCTTAGATTGAATCGTTTCTTTTAAGCTATGTACAGTTTAATTTTCTTTAAATATACACATACATTAAGGGACATTACTTTCCATTTTCTGACTCTGGCATTGTCTCCTTTCTGTACCTTCAGACACAGTTTGCTGTGCCTAGAATGCCCTCCCTTCTCACCTTCCCTTTTTAAAATCCCTAGTTTCATTCAGGATTTCCACCTTCTACAGGAGACATTCCCAACACCATTCCTTATCAGTACTCTATACCTCCTCATATTGTGTGTGTGTGTGTGTGTGTGTGTGCAAGCGTGCATACATGCTTATCTGATTAACAAGTTTCCTTTCATTAGAATGTAAGTTCCCCAGGTCTGGAACTGTCTCACTTTTGAAGAGCTTAAAAATTTTTTTATTCGCTCATTCATTCATTATTTTTATCACCAGAATATGTCACAATTCCACAAACTTATTAAGTATTTAATAATTGGTTTACAATCCAACTCCCTAATTTATGGGATCCTTTATATCCTTGGCCTAGGGTTGAGGACTTCTATGATTCTTCTGTGTCTCCAACCCTCACAAGGTACCCTCCCTTGTCTTCCCTTACTTCAGGGGTCCTTAGGAAGAGCTTTGGGTGTCTTAGATGTAAAAGACCTTAGGGTTGTGTAGGGCTAGCCTTGCTAAGATGGGCAGGGCCCATGTTCCCTCAACCAACGGACATGAAATTTTAGTGGTGAATAGGACTATACATACATGGGGGAGGGGGCGTGGGTGAAGAGAGAGACAGACAGAGATGGGGGGGTGGAGAGAGAGAAAGAGAGAATTTATTGAAGACTTATTAATGTGTCAGGCACTGTGCTAAGATGAAAATACATGAAGATACAAATACAAACAAGAAAGACAGTCCCTGCTCTGCCTAAAAGAGCTTATATTCTAATGGAGGAAGGCAACATGTAAAGGGGTACTGAAAGGAGGTAGGAGAGGAGAGAAAAGATATGCTCTCAAAAGCAATGTGGCTGGCAAAGAGGAGGAGGCTGGAGTACAGGTGGAGAATTGAAGTGAAAGCAAAGGAAAAAGGATAAAAACATGGCTGACAATTTTATCTGCAGTTGCTGGGTCAACTCTTAGGGATCATGGTATTTTTAGTGCCAGAGGGACCAGTCCAACAATTTCATTTTGCAGAGGAGAAAACTAAGGCCCACATCTGTGGACCCAGGGTCACAGAACTCAGCCAGGAGAACTCAGGGCTTCTGAATTCTCACTCAAAGCAACACAGATGCTTTTGTTTTCAAATTTTATGTACCACCAGCCCCTACCTACTCAGACCCTGCAAAAAAAGACAAAGAGGAGGCCCCAACTTTATAGCCTAGAGCAGTGATTACTAGTCTGTTCTGTTCTGGGATGGGCTGACTCCTCATGCCTCAGCCTGTTTTCATGCTTTCCTCCTCATCTCTGGCACAAGTGACTGTACTTGGGCTACAGCAACTCCCAGGTTAGGCAGCAAACCCTTTGAAATGCCCTTCTTGAAGATGCCAACCCCAGAATCACATTGAGCTTTCTCATAACTTTCCTAAAGGACCTTAGTGGGCTGCTCTTCCCAGTTTAAAGGGAAAGAGTGAGGCTGGGGTTGGGGGTGTGGGAGCAGTGCATGGAGGAAGCAAGCAAACTAAGTCGCCTTTACTTTGTGCATGGGATTCCAAGGCCAGGGCTGCTGCTGCTGCCCCGTGGCACCCTACCCAGAACATCCTTCCCTGGGAGTTTCACTTTACTGCCTTCCAGCACTCTCAAGCAGAGGCATGACATTACATCCAAGACCACCCCCCCTCCTTTTTTTCTCATCAAGTTTCCATAAGAAATACTTTACATAGGAGCTTCAAAACCCATTTCAAGGGTTTGGAGGTTAGGACCACTTTGACTTCAAACTAGCTCTTAATAACATTTCCTAACAGATTCATTCAACAGGTATGTATACATTGACTACTATATGCTTGTCAGTGTGCTAGATTTGAGGATGGGCAAAGACAAAAAAAAAACCAGTTCCTGTCCTCAAAGGCTTACATTCTAGTGGAGGGGAAACTACATGTACAAAAAAATTGTTGGAGACACTGTAATATAATACCAAGCAAAGGCAACTTCCCAGGTTCAAAATACCAGCATAGGTGCTCTCTATTTTATTCAGTAACAAACCCAGAACAGAGAAGATCAAAACATGACATCATTCAAAATACAGCATTTACTAAGTGTGATTAAATCATCTCCAAGGCCTACCCCACCCCAGGACTTTCCAATCATTCAATCAATTACAAAGTCTCTGTTCCAAATACTTCTCCACCCCTAGGCTATACCTTAATTAAGTCCACCACAAAGCCCCTCTTCTCAAATGGAGATTCGTTTCCAAACATAAGTAAAATACATTCATTTGCTCAACCATAGAACACAAAAAGGTCAAAAGTTCCCCACCCCTGGATCACAATTGAATCTACCCCAGAGTTACATCAAGTTTAAACACAGCACTTAATACCCAAATGGAGGTCTTTTCTTCATCTTGACACGAGGCAAGTTCTCAGCAATCTTAGTTCCTGGGGAGACAAGGCTTAGCAAGGCCATAAGATACATTGCCAGTCCCTTCATGAATTTATCCTCTGTCTGTAGAACAGTCCTAGAACCCCTGAACACATTAGCAAAGCCCTCTCCCAGGATTTCTGTAAACATACAACAAGAAAATCCTTCTTCAGGGCTTCTAAACCAACAGAAAGGCTCCCAGACCCCTGCAACAACAGCACTGTCCTTCACCAGTGGACAGTATTCATTCTGTCTGCCGGACAGTCTCCAGACCCCTGCAACAACAGTACTGTCCCTCACCAGTGGACAGTATTCACTCTCTGTCTGCAGGACAGTCTCAGGCCTTCTTAACCAAATGCCAGGTTCCAGGACTTCTTCAACAGGACAGTCTTTCACCAGTGGACAAATCTGGCAAAATAACATCAAAACAGACAGACAAAGTACCAGCAAAACAGCCATGTCTCCTCAGTCCTTGGCAGCTCAGGGGGCAGGTCTCAAAAGTCCAGGGCAATTCAAAGCGGCCACCAGCAATCTCTTAGTCTCTCCCCCTACACGAGGTGCTGCTTCCAAAAAGAACTTCCGCCTCTCTCTTGTCTCTCCAAATCTACGTCACCAGCTCCTCCCAGTCAGGACTTTCTTTTCACATCAAAAAGTCCATCCCACAGGTGGGATTAACAAGCTCTGGGTTTTAATACAATCAATTTGAAAACCAAGCCCAATACAGGGGAATCTCCACATTCCATTACTATCACA
>NW_027185737.1:774372-783311 GCF_028583685.1 Petaurus breviceps papuanus
AAACCAAGCCCAATACAGGGGAATCTCCACATTCCATTACTATCACAGACACACACACACAAAAAACCAGTTCCTATCCTCAAAGGCTTACATTCTAGCAGAGTGAAAACTACATGTACAAAGTAAAATCTCTACAAAAGATACAAAGGAATTTCTGAGGTGGGGGAGGGTCCTAATAACTAAAATGGGGTTGAGATCCAAAGAAGTTCCTTGCAGAAGATGGCACTGCGTTTTGATGGAAACTAGGGAATCTATGAAGGACAGGTGGGAAAGGAGCCACCTGATCAAAGGGTGACCACCTGTCCAAAGTCCATGGAATGTCATGTGGGAGGAAGAGCAAGTAGGAGAGTTTGGAGTGGATGAAGGAGAGTAATGTCCACTAAGCTGGAAAGGTGGATTAGAGCCACATGGTGAAGGGTTTTATAATTCAAGCAGAAAAACTTTTATCTTAAAGGAACCCGGAATCTACTGGAGTTTCTTGAGCATTCAAGTGGTATAATCATTAACTTTTCTCTAGGAAAGGTCCATCCACGGTAGCTTAAAGTGAAAGACCTTTTGTTGTTCAGTCATTTCAGTTGTGTCTGACTCTTTGTTGACCCCATTTGGGTTTTCTTGGCAGAGATACTGCAGTGGTTTGTCATTTGCTTCTCCAGATCATTTTATAGATGAGGAAACTGAGGCAAACAGGGTGAAGTGACTTGCCCAGGGTCACACAGGTAGTAAGTGTCTGAGACCAAATTTGAACTCAGGAAGATGAGTCTTCTTGACCCCAGTCCCAGCAATCTATCTACTGTGCCAACTAGCTACAGCTACTGAGTATGTCTTCCCTGTAAATTTTATTATCCTAGTAGAATCTCTTCTAGACCCCAGATCCTGACTAACAATACTGCCCCTGGCCTGCCCCTAGTCCATCACAAATCTCAGATTTTGTCTATAAGGCACAGGGAAACCAAACAAGTTAACCATTAGCCATTTCCTGAGTTTCTGTCAAGCTTTCTTGACAGAATTCTGTCAAATTCTAAAGAAACAGACTCATTTTTATCATTCCAATTCAGTCAAACAAATGTAGCCACATTTCTGTCTGAACTTTGGTGCTAGCATGAGTCTCATCTAACTCTCCTTTAATTCCTCCTACTTAAGTGAACAGTAAAAATACCTTCCCACATAATAAACACCACATAACATAGATATATTTGTTTTACACAATAATATCTAATAACCAATCCCAAGTTCAAATCCTGTCTCAAATACTTACTATTTTATGACCACAACCTCAGTTTCCTCTTCTAATAATAAAAGCTAGCATTTATGTAGTGCTTTAAGGCTTGCAGATCACTTATCACAAATATCTCAGTTTATCCTGACAACAATCCTGGGGGTAGATGTTATTATTCCCATTTTACAGATGAAGAAACTGAATTAGACAGATGTTAAGTGATCACTAGTTTTTTGCTTTCAGTCATGCTTGACTCTTGGCCATCCCATTTGGGGTTGTCTTTGCAAAGATGCTGGAATGGTCGACCATTTTCTTCTCCAGCTCATTTTACAGAATGAGAACCTGAGGCAAACAGGGTGAAGTGGCTTGCCCAGGGTCACATATCTAGGAAGTGTCTGAGGTCATATTTGAACTCAGGTCTTCTTGACTCTAAATCATTCCATCTACTGCACTGTTAAATGTGGATAAAATAGCACCTACCTCCCAGGGTTGTAGTAAAAACCAAATGAGAAAATGAATGTATTTTGCAAAGGGCTATACGAATACTAGTTGTTATTATTTTTATTATTAATCATCAATTAATTCACTAGTAGTTAAATTACCTGACTTCAAATCTCACTTCAACGCTAGCTGCTTTCCAAAGGCAAGTTTGGCCTCTCCCGACCTCAGTTTCCTCATTTACTTATGGGGTTATTGTGGGGCTCCAGTGAGATCATATATGTGAAGCTCTTTGCAAACCTTTATAAATGTCAGTTATTAGCAACATAAAATTTCCCTACTGTGGACATTTGGTTTTCCTTCCCTCTTAACACTGCTATTATCTGTTTCTCTCTTCTGGATTTGCAGCTTGCAGTGAGCTATCCTCTTCCTTTTGGACTACTGGGTTGTTCCCAGCCCACCCTCACCTTCCCCACAGGCCACAACTGGAAATGTTAAGTCCCCCTTAACACTATTTTTCACAGACCACACCTTTAGCCTCCCAAAGTACTTCAGGGAAGGGCCCAGTTGGGTTGCTCTTTTGAATTCATTAAGAATGCTTTTGTCACATGGCATGTCTGTCTTCTAATCAAGATAGGAGGTGTAGGGGATGGCTAACTGGCACAATGAACAGAGCACTGGCCCTGGAGTCAGGAGGACCTGAGTTCAAACCTGACCTCAGACACTTGACACGCTTACTAGCTGTGTGACTTTGGGCCAAGTCACTTAACCCCAAATGCCCTAAAAAAAAAAAGATAGGAGGTATAGTGGGAGACTTAGAGGACTGGGGGTGGGGATAAGGGGGTGAAACTCCAGGGCTGGAGCACAGCCCCACATTCTGTAAAAGGATATGAAAAGAGATCTCGGGGGACTGAGTAGTGGAGGCAGGGAACTAGGTCTGGCCCTCCACCTATACAGCAATTTCTATCCTTCTAGGGAAAAGTCCTCCCTCTAAATAAAAAACCAACAACCCAGAGATTCACTCACCCTTTTCACAAGGAAGCCTTCCTTTAGCACTCCACCTTCTTGCTCCATCCTCAGTGAGAGATGAGTTACTACTTGTGCTTTGGAGAGGAGAAGCCAGCAGTTAAAAGGGCTCCACCCTCTAGGCTCAAAGACCTCACCTCCACAGCCAGACTTCCTCCTTCCCTTTCCTTCTCCCTCCTCCAGCTCTCCTTCTCCTCCTACCTTTGTCTCCTCCTTTTCCTCTGTTGTGCAGATTCTCCTTCTTCCTGCCTTTTCCCTTTTCTGAATTAGGCACTGTATTAGTAAGTAGGTGATTTACACCGGATTGCTTCCAGGGAACACCCCACTTGAGATTACCTCTGAAAACCTGCTTCTTGGCTAGCACCTATCCCTAACTCTGGCCAGTGCCAGTCCCCGACTCACTTGGGGCAGGGCCTTCTGGACTTTGATATCATCTACACATCACTTTAGTTACTTGAGTCATTTAAGCCTTTCCAGGGAGACAGAGATGCAGGGTGCAGGGTGAGAGGAGGCTGCTTGCTAGACCTGGAATTCAGTCAGTTTTCTTTCAAGTGCTATGATTCCCAGAACTTAAATTTGTTGAATTTTGAGATACAGCCCATTTCCTCTTCAAAGTGCTGCAGAATAGATGGGAAACTATGGAAATAAAATATTGTATATACTGTCAGACTCCATTCTCTGAACTGCTTCCTGTGAGAAGGATTAAGTTTCCACAGGAATGCAAAAACTGCTGAAAGGAGGCTACTGAGAAGAGTAAGGTTGGCAGACGAGACAGTAGTCTTGGGGAGAAGTTGGATTCCTGGTTTCCAAAACAATAAAGTGAAATAAAAAGAAGCAGGCAACAGCAAGTGGGTTTGACCAATTAGAAAGTAGACTTGGGACACTCAGGCCCAGATAAGGACAGATTTAGGTTGAACTGGTAAGGGGTTATTCCAGGTAATTCCAGGGTTATTACTGTGCTTCCTTAATGAACCTCATGTATTATGTATATCATCTAACATGTTCCCTTAGAATTAGAGCCTCATTAGTAATAATGTATGATAATGGAAAAGGTGTACTCTGAAGAGAATGAACCAATCAGTGCTCTGCACCAAACTAATGGCATAATAGTTGCTTCCTTTTGTATCCCCTACTTCTCATTCCAAAAGAAGGGCAGAGTTCACTTTTGGCCCGAGGTGTTCAATTACTCTGGATTTCTCCTTAATAAACTTCTTTTGATATCCAGATTTTTGGCATCAATTGTATTTTGCTTTTCCAAGTGGGCATTTCCAATCCCACCCCCCTTTCTTTTTCATTCTTTCTTACAAGAGATGGCTTCCTGGGTAGGGGAGTGGAAGAGACCTAGCTGGAGTCTGTGGTTTAAAAAAAAGAATACTGGATTTGTAGTCTTCAAATTTTGCTTATGTTACAAATACCCAAATAATACTTATTTGACTACCAGCTAGGAATAAGCAAAGATTGTCAGATACTGAGAATGCCCAGTGACTGAACTTTGAATTAATTACTTTTCAAGGATTTAGAGCTAGAAGAAGTCATAAGACCCAAACCTCTCAGTTATGGTTGGAGAAACAACAGACTTAGATACCCGAAGCCTATTTATAGGTAATAAATAAATAGCAATTATCAGCCAACAAACATTTGTTAAGCACAAAACAAATTGAAAGAGTTCCTGCCCTCAAGGAATTTATATTTAATTTATGGAATGAGTGAGGACAGGACCTGTGATTACATTGGTATAGGGAACTCTCAGTGAGGTAATTACCCTTGGGGCACTGAGGTAAAAAGTGATTTGCCCAGGGTCATAGAGCCAGTATACATCAGAGGAAGGACCTAAAACTACTATGATACTCTATCAATAATGGCTTAAAATTTATAAAGCTCTTTGAGGTTTACAAAGTGCTTTAACTCATATCATCTTATTTGATCCTCAGAACAACCCTGTGAGGTTATTCCCATTTTATAGATGAGGAAACTGAGGATCAGAGAGGTGACTTATCTTTTCTATGCACTTTAACCCAGATCTTTCTGATTTCAAATCCAGCACTTTATTTACTATGCCAAGTTGCTTCAGAAAGTATTGCAAATAAGGGACTGACCAATGGGAGCTCAGCTCTGGAAGCATGAAAAGGAGATGACTGGTAGATGTTTGGTAGGGGCCCAGTACTCCTGACTTTTCAAAGTCCATAAGGTTGTAGACTAGTATATTATGTTTACAGTACTCCACCTAAGAGTAGGAAAGAACAGAAACAATAAAGGTAAGAGGGAGAAGAAGAGGAGAGAGAGAGAAAGAGAGAGAGAGAGAGAAGAAGAAGAAGAAGAAGAGGAGGAGGAGGGGGGACAAGGAGGAGAAGGAGGGGAAGGAAGAAGAGAAAAAGAGAAACTGAGACCTATTTAAAGCCTGCTAATGACTTTTGGACACTCAGTTCCTACTCAATTGCCTAATGAAAAGCCTTTTCATCAGCAAGTAGTAAGCAGACCAGAAATAGTCAGAGATACCGGCATATGATCTGAAACGGAGAGCTAAGCTCCTCTGTTCCATATCATCATAAACATCTAGAAGCAATCTCATCAAACATTCAAATTGGTCCCCCATGTATACTCCCAGGGCTAAACTCTCATTGGCCAGACCCCCACTACTGTGTGGTTTGAGGCAGGAAGGTTCCCTTACTTTAGCTCTAAGGTCAGAGTATCGATACATCTCTAATTTTATTAATTCCTTCACTAACAAGGTCTTTCTTCTGAGGCACAGATGCCCTCCTCTTCCCCAGGGAAGTTACAGGACAAACCTGAAGTCCTTCAATCATCGATTCTAATTTTATCCCAGATTGTTTCCTATTTTCTCAAGGTGTGTTTACAAAATTCTTGGCTTTTATAATTTGAAAATGAATATATATCCCAAAATGCTTAAAATTTTTTATTAGCATTTTTATATCACCCCCATATCTGACAATATATTTTTTATTTTAATTTTTGTTGTCAACAATCTCTCCATCAGTTTCCAAAATTTAGAAATCAGCAAAACAATATGTCAAAACCTGGACCAATTTGCTACTGAGGTGTAAATACTCTCACTGTAAATTTAATAATAGGTTCCCTTTTACTGGTTCAAACTGGCTCTGGCACAAACTTGTGTGCCGTCCCTATTCACCTTAGACTCAATCAGGACCTATTAATCTTACTTTTTATCTCAGGAAACTAGAACAGAGAATGTTTCAATAGCATACAAAGGATGGGAATGGGCAAAATCATCTGTGGGCTGTGTTCTCAACTCAAAGCAAAATGATTCTATAAGATAGGAAAAAAGGGAGACTTTGCTGGTCTTAATAATACTTCTTGAAACAACTTAGTCTCTATCAGCTCCTATCTACTTGCAAAGGGGAGAGAAAAAATTCCTTTAATTTAATCTGCCATATATGGAACATTCCTTTCATGCCAGGGTATAATGCCAAGCAAAGGCAACTTCCCAAGGTTCAAAATACCAGCATAGGTGCTCTCCATTTTATTCAGTGAAAAATTAAGAACAGAGAAAATCAAAATGTAGCATCATTCAAAATACAGCATTTACCAAGTGTAATTCAATCAAGCACTACCCCATCCCTGGACATTACATTCATTTAATCAATCATAAAGTCCCTCTTCTAAATTCTACTCCACCCCTAGGCTGTACATTCATTTAGTCCATCACAAAGCCCCTCTTCTCAAATGGAGATTAGTTTCCAATCATAAGTAAAATACATTCATTTGTTCAATCACAGAGCACAAAAAGTCAAAAGTTCCCCACCCTGGGATCACAATTGAATCTACCCCAGAGTTACAACAAGCTTAAGCACAGCATTTAATACCCAAAGAGAGGTCTTTTCTTCATCTAGACCCAAGGCAAGTTCTCAGCAATCTTTGTTGCTGGGGAGACAAAGCTTAGCAAGGCCACAAGATACATTGTCAGTGTCTTCATTAATTCATTCTCTGTCTGCAGAACAGTCCTAGGATCCCTGAAAACATTAGCAAAACCCTCTTCCAGGATTTCTGTAAACATACAACAAGAAAATCCTTCTTCAGGGCTTCTGAACCAAGAGCAAGGTTCCAAGGCCTCTGCAACAACAGCACTGTCCTTCACCAGTGGACAGAATTCACTCTCTGTCTGCAGAACAGTCTCAGGAGCTCTGAACCAACAGCAAGGTTCCAAACCTCTGCAACAACAAGACTGTCTTTCATCAGGGACAAATCTGACAAAACAACATCAAAACAGACCAGCATAACAGCCATGTCTCCTCAGTCCTTGGCAGCTCTGGGTGGCAGCTCTCAAAAGTCCTTGGCAATTCAAACTGGCCCTCAGCAATCCTCTCTGTCTCTCTCTGCCTCCAAGATGCTGCTTCCAAAAAGTTAATCTGCCTCTCTCTTTGCTTGTGTCTCTCTAAATTTACATCATCAGCTCCTCCCAGTTCAGCCCTCTCTTTTCATGTCAACAAGTCTATCCCACAAGTGGGATTCACAAGCTCTGGGTTTTAACACAATCAATCCAAAAACCAAGCCAATACAGGGGGATCTTTAAATTCCATTACTATTACACTGGGAAGGCTCTTTACCTAGGGGAGTGAATGAAGTAGCTTTCGCTCTTATGGTTATGACCTGGTTCAGGCCCTTATCACCTGTACTATTGCCAGTAGTCTCCTAATTGGCCTCACCTTTTCAATCCAGGCTCTATACTGCTGCCAAAGTGATATTCTTCACTTTGAACCTGGCTTAGCCCTATGATTTCCTGGACTGCTACACCCTAGTAGCCTTCACAGGACTTCTTCCCCATGACTTCCTCCATCAATTGGCTAATTCCTTCCTAGAAGCTCCATTTGAGGAAGTATACAGGCAAATCACCCTCACTTCAATTCTAACTCTCCCCATGACTGCTCTTGATGACTTCTCCACCTTCCCTCCCACCTCTACATTTTTCAGCTCCATTTTATGTGCTATTTTTCTCATTAGCATGTAAGCTCCTTGTGGGCAGGAACTCTTTCTTTTTGTTTGTGTTTATATTCCCTGGCACAAAGTATGCACTTAATAAATGTTCACTCACTCTATCTATCTGTCTGTCTGTCCATCTATCTATTTCTCCATCTCCTGACAAACTTCACTAATTTAGATCTGACCATGTCATTTCCCTGATCAAAAAGCTCTAGTAGGGGCGGCCAGGTGGCTCAGTGAGTAGGAGCACCAGCCCCAGAGTCGGGATGACCTGGGATTGAATCCGGGCTCAGATACTTAGCACCACACCCAGAAATAACTGGCCGTGTAACCTTGAGCAAGTTACTTAACCCCAATTGCTTAAAAACAAACAAACAAATAAACAAATAAATGAAGCTCTAGTGCCTTTCCAATGTTTGTTGGACCAAATACAATGAGATCTTTCCTGATTCTTGCCCCAACAACCCCAACCTCTGCCCCCAGCTTTTAGTCCACCTCCAAAACTTCCATTGACTTACTTTTTATATATTTTATTTTTATTCACATGTACCTCTTATTTCTCTTATAAATGTAATGACTTCTTTCTTCCGTCTTTATATCCTCAGCATCTAGCACAGTGTTTGGTAGGTGTTTAGCGAATGCTGGTAATCAAGGATTGTTGTTGTTTGCCCTTCATTCTCAAAGAGGTCCAGTTAACTGATTCACTAGACATGAAACATGAGTCACTTCTCCTTCTCCTTCTTCATTTATGGTTCTGTGGCTGAAAATACCTCCCACTAGAGATCTGTTCCAACATGATCTAAGAGTAACTAACCACAGGGAGGGAAAAAACAAAGTAAGCAGACAGACAACAAAAAAACAAGATATCTTTTTGTCTATGTCTATAGTGCAGTGTGGTGGGGAGGAGTGATGATGGCCAGGTTATAAAAGGAGAAGTATCTGTCTTGCTTTTGTGTGGCAACCATCCATCCCTACAACTGTCTCTCCCTTCTTTGTACCAGATGGAGATTAGAGGATTACATACTTATTCCCTGCCAGCATGGCATTAAATGGCGTAGGAGTTTGAGAGATAGTCAGACAGATAGATTAGATGGATAGATAGATAGATAGATAATAGATAGATAGATAGATAGATAGATAGATAGATAGATAGATAGATAGATAGATAGATAGATAGATAGATAGATATAGATAGGTAGCCTTGATTACTGCAATTACCTGCTGATGAGTCTGTCTGCCTCAAGTATCTATCTCCCTGTAATGGAAATGCAGATTTAAAGATCTTCCCTGCCCCTAGGCTAAC
>NW_027185737.1:783321-793823 GCF_028583685.1 Petaurus breviceps papuanus
TGTGGTAGCTGCAAACCCTGAGGACGCTTGGGGTGCTTGCTGCTACACTCCCCACTCCAGTTCATCCTCCATTCAGCCACTAAAGTGATTTTCCTAAAGTGGAGATCTGATCATGTCACCCCCTCCCCAGACCTGCACACTCAATAAACTCCAGTGGCTCCCTATTGCCTCCAGGAACAAATACAAAATGCTCTGTTTGGCATTCAAAGCTCTCCATAACCTACCCTGCTCCTACCCTTCCAGTCTTATTCAACCCCCTTTTTTGGGGGGAGGAGGCAAGGGGTCAAGTGACTTGTCCAAGATTACCATTGATAAATATCTTAGGCTGAATTTGAACCCAGATCCTCCTGACTCCTCTGCTCTGACTTCTAACCCCTGGGCTTCCTTTAAGTCCCAGTTAAAATCCCACCTTCTGAAAGAACTCTTCCTTAACCCCTCTTTAACTCCAGTGCTTTCCCTCTTTAAATTATTTCCCATTTATCCTATATATAGCTTGCTTTGCATATATTGTTTGCATATTTTCTCCCCCATTATACTGTAAGCTCCTTAAAGGCAGACATAGTCTTTGGACTCTTTTGTATCCCTAGGGCTTACCACATTGTCTGGAGCAGAACAGGAACTTTAAAAATGTTTTTTGATTAATGGATGTTGTTGTGCAGTTGTGTCCAGCTCTTTATGACCCATTTAGAGTTTTCTTGGCAAAGATACTGGAATGGTTTGCCATTTCCTTCTCTAGCTCATTTTTACAGATGAGGAAACTGAGGCAAACAGGGTTAAGGGAGTTTCCCAGGGTCACACAGATAGGCCTGAAGCCAGATTTGAACTCATGAAGATGAATCCTGTTTCTAAGCCCGTGCTCTATCCATTCTGCCACCTGGCCACCCTGATATTTATACATATGTATATATGTATACATGTATGTACATATGTGCATGCATACATATATACAATGCCTATATACACACATACACGTGTGTGCATGTGTATGGCTGCATCACATATCACAGACTTTAACTCTCCATCTTTGAAATGTCTCTCTGCCAACCTGCACTCATACTCACAAGTATGGAGTCCCCAGAGAGGAGTAAATTATACCACTAATGCTCACTGCTTAGATAATCCTGGGGGAGAGGTGTGTGTAGGCAGGATTCATTTCTACTACTCACCACTGTAGTCTCTGAATTCCCATCATTACTGTGCTTCCCATTTATGCAAAATCAGTCATCAAGATGCCATTTACTCTTAGACATAAAAGATTTACTGCATAAGGCATAAACATAAACATAAACAACAATAATGAAAATATTTACACTATAGAAAACAAAAGCTGGAGTAAGAAAAACATCACAGTCCCCCCATTAACCTAGGTCACGCTCTTCCACAAATATACCCAGTATCCATGGAGGAGAGTGGGCAAACCCTTACAGAAACCTAGCAGGGAGACAGACATAAAGGTGGCGAAACGCATGTACCCAGGGCAACTCACAACTTTGGGCTACAAGTTTTGGTTTCTTTGGCACCTTCAAGCATAATCCACATCACATGAAACCGTTCCTCTGAGGTATGTTTCTCATCTGGCCCTAAATGAAGCGGTGACAAGCTTTTTTCACTTCCAGCCACTCTTAGCAAACCTCTGAGGGTTACATACAGCAAAAAATCATTCCGTTAAGACTGAGAACTGATTTGACTTTGCCCAATAAAGCTCCAAGTCTAACAGCAACCAGGAAAATACACACAAGCTTGTCTGCTGCCTTATGTATCACCCTCTCAAACTGGAGAGGACAGTAGCAGGGAACAGACCCCAGAGAATTTCCCTTCTGTCACCTATAGGTGGCACTACAGAGTAATAGCCCCACTAGCTCTTACAACAACAGGATTCTGCTCTGAACCAATGAGTTTCCAGACCTTCTCCAATCAGCAATCAGAAAGGCAGCATTCGTCCAATCAGCAAGTTCTCAACAAAACAGTTGGAAGATTAGACTGGAAAACTTTGGTGTCTTCTGTCACTGGCTTCTTGTGGCTCCTCCCATGCACAGCCCACTCTCTTGTTTATTTCTTTCATGCCATAGCTTCCTCCCAAAGCCTCTTTTCTTTTGACTTCTTAGCTTCTTCTCCTGCTGACTTATCAGCTCCTTCCAATACTTTAATTCAGAGCTTCCTTAGAGGTTAGGGTCAAGAAATCCATATTTCATATTTCCCTTGGGTTTGAATCTCAGAATCCTTTTGGAGGGTAACCCAAAAGTCTTGGTGCAGCTTTAAACGATAAAAACTGAAAACTGTACCAGGACTTTTGGATGCCCTTTAAAATCTCATAACCCACAGACTGTTATTTAGTTTGTAATTTTGCCAATTATACACTTCCAAACTCCAAAAATTATTCACATGTAAATGAGTAGCTGGACCACAATTCCCTGCAGCCATTTTTTACTCCATGTTCTGCCTTCTAAAAGGTCCCCTTAGTCTATTCATCTGAGGGGCAGCTCTCTATTCTGCCTTCAAGAAGAGTCTGCTTTTCAAGGATCTAAAACAACTCCAAAAGACTCATGATGGAAAATGCCACCCATATCCAGAGAAAGAAATATGGAGTGTAAATGGAAATCAAAGCATACTATTTACTCTCTTTTTTGGTTTTGTTTTGTTCTTTCTTTCTCATGGTTCCTCCCATCCATTCTAAATCTTCTATGCAACATGACTAATGTGAAAATACATAGATTAAGAATGTATATGTAGAGCCTATATTGGATTGCATGCCCACTTGAGGAGGGGGGAGGAAAGAGAAGTGGAGAAAATTTAAAACTTATGGAAGTGAATGTTGAAAAATAAGAAATAATTAATTAAAAGAGTCTGTATTTTATCTGAGACATTCCGTTTCTTTACGTGTCAGCTTTTATCAGTTTTCCATGTCCAAGTGTTCTCTTTCTGCCACTTTGAGCAAACAAACTGTTCATGTATGTAAGAAGCAGTATCTTACATTTGCAAACCCAGATAGTCTTTTAGGATAAACCAGGTGTTCTTAACCTGGAGTCAATGAATTTGCGTGTGTGTGTGTGTGTGTGTGTGTGTAACTATATATGTATATATATACATATATATATACATACATACACACATATTCTATTTCAATACAATTTGTTTCCTCTGTAATTCTATATGTTCTGTTCTATGCCTTTTAAAACATTATTCTGAAAAAGGGCTTCATAGGCTTCACCCAGTGGCCAAAGGGATCCAAGACACAAAAAAATATTAAGACCACCTGGTAGAGTCAAGATGATAGAGTAGAGAAAGCATTCAGCTGAGCTTTCCCAACATTCCCCTCCAACTTTAAAATAGTGACTCAAATAAAATTCTGGAATGGCAGAGTCAAAAAAAGGTCAGAAAAAGATATTCTTTCAGTCTAAGACAACACAAGAGGTTGGAAAGAGATCTGTGAAATGGGGTAGAGGCTGGCCTGGAGCCCACATGGATGAAGCATCAGTGGTGGTGCTTTAGGTGGTGGTGACAGAAGCAGCAGCAGCTTCAGAAACTTTCAAGCCAGAGGCAGGAATGGGACCTGGAAGCTGGTCACAAAGATGACAGCGAACCCCTGTGCTATGCCAGATGAAGGAGCAGATGCTGCTTGGCAACTCCATTGCCGATACCCATTTCTGGGTCAGAGTTCAAGGGTAGAGAGGAGCACTTTTGGGCAAGAGGGAGTGGAAGTGCTGAGGGGCAACTGTTTGACAGTTTCACTGCCTATATCCACTTGTGGGTCATTAGAGGAGCATTTTCAGTCAAGAGGGAATGGAAAACCTGAGGGATGGTATTATTTCAGGTCCCAAAGGATCAGGGATCCTGAGGAATAGTATTGTTTCTGTTCCCAATGGAACAGGTGCCTTAAGGAGCACCCTAGGATCCCAAGGGATCAGGAAAGCTTCTTGGGCAAGGACCAGAGTACAGACCAAAAGAGCAGGGACCACACCTCTCCCAAGATCATAC
Organism: Petaurus breviceps papuanus; assembly: GCF_028583685.1. Taxonomy (NCBI): domain Eukaryota; kingdom Metazoa; phylum Chordata; class Mammalia; order Diprotodontia; family Petauridae; genus Petaurus; species Petaurus breviceps. Next base: position 787,297 of record NW_027185737.1, read on the forward strand.
CACCTTGGAAGCATCCAAAACTTCCAACTCCCCACAACTAGCTCTGAAAACAGTAGTTGTGAAAAAGTCTAAAGCTGCTCCTCCCCTCCCCACCCCCCACACACTGGGAACAGAGCCTAACATTAACATAAAGTTCCAAATCAAGAAATAGGGTAGAAAAATGAGCAAACAACAAAAAAAGAACCTGACCATAAAAACTACTATGGTGGCAGGGAAAATCAAAACAAAGTTGAAAGAAAACAATGAAGTCCAAATAGCTACAAGTAAAGCCTCAAAAGGGAAAAAAAAAATGTGAATTGGACATTAGCCCAATAAAAATTTCTTGGAAGAGCTAAGAAAAATGACACACAGAGATAAAATAAGGGGCTTCATGCCACCTTTCCACTCTTAAAAATTATTGAGACCCCACCCCACCTCAAACATTTGTTATGTGTGTTATATTTGTTGATATTTATTATATTAGGAATTAAAATGTCTTAGTTTATTACGAAAATAGTTTTGACCTCATGGATCCCTTGAAAGGACCCAGTCAGGACTCAACGTTGGAACCAGTTATATTGGCCTATTTACATAAATATTACATAAATAATAGTATTTATACTTGGGAAATTCACAAAGACTGCAAACCCAGGGTTTAATCTACTGTTTTGTTGATTATCTAGATTTAAGAATGATGGAAAATGCTAAGAGTGTAGGCTAAACTTCAAAGTATGCCATGCCTTATTTTTTGTTTTTTGAGAATAAGTTGTTGAATATTTCCCAGAACACCCTTGTCCTCATGAGTCCCTGAATCCAGACTTTGAGACCTATTTCCCTATCATAAGGAATATGCTTGTACTTATCCTTTTTCTATAGGTAAGCTTTGAATACCATACACAAAGCTCAGCATTTCTGCTGACCAATGAGGATTTACAATAGGTAAGTGAGAGTTAAGCAAGAGATAGGGAACAAACACTAACACAGCAGACTAACCAGAATAGGGAAAAGCTATGCTAGCTTTCTAGCTTTTTTCCTGCTAAAAGGGATGAAGACAGTTGATAAAACTATCCTGCCCAAGTCAGCTGTTCTTCCCCAGTTAGGAGGCATAAGCAGCAGTTGCAGTCAATGGTGTTGAATGCCTTACAGCATTCAGCTTTTTTGCATCATGTCCTCTCTTGGTAGTCTGGCCCCCTTCTCAGAATGGTTTTAAATGCATAAAATAATATACATAGAATTACAAAGGAAGCCAATTACATTGAAAAACAGCTAGCAAAATACTTTTAAAAACAAGTTAACAGGGGCAGCTAGGTGGCATAGTTAATGGAGGCCCAGCCCCAGAGTCAGGAGGACCTGAGTTCAAATTTGGCCTCAGACACTTAACACTTACTAGCCCTGTGACCTTGGGCAAGTCACTTAATCCCAATTGCCCTGCCTTCCCCCCTTCAAAAGCAAAAAAACCCAAACAACAAAAAAATAAACCAAAAAACAAGTTAACAGAACACAGGTTGAGAACACCTGAGGAGAGATTAAGCAGGATGCATGCAGACTGGAAAGATACTACTGATCTGGTGATTAGGGAATCATTGAGGAGCATTAAAGAAAGCAGTATTATACGAGAAAGACTTCTGAACTGGGAGTGCTGGCTTCAAGCACTTGCTTACTAGCTCAGTGATCCTGTACAAGTCCCCTCTGTCAGCTTTGGTGTTCCACTACATACAAGGAAGGGGTCAGACCACAATGATGATCTCTATGGCACCCTCTAGCTGTAGCATTTTGTTAATTGGGGAGATGGAGTCAGATTGTGAAATGTTGAGAAACCCAGAGGTGTTACTGTATTTTTAATAAAATACTGTATTTTGGCCTAGAAAATGCCAGAGTTATTACTAGCAACAGCAGCATTGTTGTCATTTAATATTGCTAAAATCCAGAAAGGGGGTCTTTGGAGCAAGTAGCTTTTTACAACTTATTTTGTGAGCCTGAGTGGAGAACTAAAGGAAAGTCTCTAGTGCAACTTGGACTCAGTCATTGCCTTATCTCTGTCCTGATCCCTCTAGGAACTATAATGAGGTAAGTTAGTGCAAGTATGCAGAGCCAAGGGGCTCTGGGAAAGCCTGGTGAATGGTGCAGTGTGCGGGATCAGAATGAGCAGTACTAACTACTGAATCATGGATTTCCTTCTTCTCCTATTGAAGCGTCCTATTGCTGACCTGGGAAAACATAAATAGATGGGTGTTTGGCATTCAGTCCATTTAGGTAATCATGAGGAGTAGGAAGGTTTAGAAATAGATAACCAAGAGGTAAAAAGTTTCATAACCACCTGACTTCTGAAAAGTGAGAAGAAAAAGGAAAGAAAAAGAGAAGAAGGGAGAGAAAGAGTGAAGAGAGGGAAGGACTAATGGGAAAAGAGAGAGAGAGAGAGAGAGAGAGAGAGAGAGAGGGCCTGTGTTAGTACAAGGTTGAGACATTTTAGGCGGGCTAGAAGTTAGGTCCCTTCTTCCATGTCAGTAAACCCCAGATTCTAATTGTTGATTTATACATCTACCCCAGTTTGGCATCTTGGTGGTGAGAGCTCTACATGGCTCCCTGAAAGCCTTCTCAGAACATTGGCCTACTTTGGTGTCAACTTTGGTGGGAATTTTTCTTTTTCTGTTTTTTAAAAATCATGTTTCCACATTAGTCATGTTGTGAAAGAAGAATCAAAACAAAAGGGAAAAACCATGAGAAAGAAAAAACAAGAGAGAGATAGAGAGAGAGAGGTGTGCTTCAATCTGCATTCAGACTTCACAGTTCTTTCTTTGGATGTGGTTAGCATTTTCCATCATGAGTCTTTTGGAATTGTCTTGGATTATTGCATTGCTGAGAAGAACTAAGTCAATAAAATTGGTCATTGCACAATGTCACTGTTACTGTTTCTGCTGGTTCTGTTGACTTCACTCAGCATCAGTTCATGTAGGTTTTCCCAGGTTTTTCTGAAATCCAGCTTCTCATCATTTCTTATAGAATAATAGTATTCCATTACATTCATATACCACAACTTGTTCAACTATTCTCCAGTTGATGGACATCCCCTCAATTTCCAATTCTTTGCCACCACAAAAAGAGCTGCTATAAATATTTTTGTACAGGTGTGTCCTTTTCCCATTTTTATTATCTCTTTGGGATACAGACCTAGTAGTGGTATTTCTGGGTCAAAGGGTATGTACAGATTTATAGCTCTTTGGACATAGTTCCAATTTGCTCTCCAGAATGGTTGGATCAGTTCACAATAACAACGCATTAGTGTTCCAATTTTCTGGTGGGAATTTTTCACCCCCAATGCCCTAGTTACTGAGAAATACTCCCTAAAGGATAGCCTTTATTTTCCCTTTATGCCTGGGGACAATTTCAAAGTAAGTGTCTATTGATTACTGATCAACAAGGGAAATCATAGGAAGATAATATGGTGAGGGCATAATAGATGAGAGCATCCCCAGAACTAGGATCCTGGGCTTAGTTTGAGAGGCAGAGTCACCTAAGACAGCAGCAAATAAGCCTCCAAAAAAGAGAAAGAACTTTTTTTTTTTTATTTTCAGGGATAAGATCAATAGTGGGAAAAAAAGCCAATATACTCATATAGCACCTAGGAAATATTAAAAGATTTTGAATAAGCTCTCCAGCATGCTGGGTGATCTTCTGCAGAGAATTTATGGGAGAACATAGACAAGAATCACTTGGATGAGAAAGTGTGGTTCAGATGCAATCTGATGATGAAACTGATAGTATCTCGAACTATGTATGGTGTCTTGAACATATGTGTGCAGAGATGGGTATGCTGGGGATCCTGTTGTCTCATTGAGTCCCATCTATTATGGACATGATTTCTCCTGAAGGAAGGAGGTAAAAGGTATAGGTATTAAGTCCTCTTCTGTGATAGGAGATTTGTGCTTTTTTTTTTTTCAAGATCCCACTGTATTTATAGTTTCTTAATTAACAAAAACAAAATTCACATTTGCCCTGGTAAAGGAGCATTCTGCTTTCCAATGCTCCCCAACTAGGCCCCCTCCCTTTTGTATATTACATGTCAGGTTTAAAAGAGGGATACAGTTCCAGCATCACCTTGAACCATCTTTACTTGGTTTGCCCAGGTCTCTGTCCTAATTAATGCCATTCCATTGAGGGGTAAGGAGGGAAGTTAGTAGGGTAGTTCTCCCTTTCAATTGGCAAACAGTAACAGGTGGAGATGGGACCATCTTGTTTCTCTTCAGTAAGGCCATCCATGTTCAACTGTGTAATAGACAAATCTCTCCGGTTCATGTAATGGAGACTTCCAGAGGTATAAATAGCAAACATCTGACCTGAGGAAATATCTGCAAATGTGAAAGTCCTCTTTCTGTCATCATCAGGTAACTCATAGGGATAGTGACATTGCAACAGTCGAGATTCTTGAAATTTCCTCAGAAATTCTCTTAATTCCCTGCAATAAGAACTGCTCAGTTTGGGTATGAAAGGTTTTGGCCTTTGAAGCAACAGGGACTCACTCTTGTTCAGTGTTTCTTGTGCATCCTGCAGAAGGTCTGTATATGGCATCCGAGACTTTTCTTCCAAAGCTGTGGCCATTTCCCTCAGGTCGTGCCTGTGTTGGGAAAGTTGAAGGCGACTCATCCTCTTTCTCTCTGTTTCAGATTTCTAGCTGGGCCTCATGGTCCTTCAGCTGCTCAAACATTTCATTCTCCTCCTCATCCAGTTCCACAAGACTGTGGACATCCTCTTCTTCATCACTCAGGAACTCACTTATTTCTTGAAATTTTTCCTCAAAGGTTTCTCTGGGCATTTCCATTTGTTCCATCCACACAACAGCCCATGTCCGAGGTATCTTCTTCTCTTCCAGTATTAGCTTCTGAACATCTCTTAAATGTACCTGTACAAGTTTCAGATTCTCCTGAAGCTTTTTCCTATAGACCTTAGCAGCTTCTTCTGTAGTTTTGATTGTGTGAGCCTCATGCTCTGGGGCTTGTGAACAGGGCACACAGACTGGGGTCTGATCATTCATACAGAACAACTTCTTGTCCTCCTGGTGTTTGTCACACTTGCTGGGTCCCTGAGGCTTCGGTTGACGTTGTTCCTGGGTAACAGAAGGCTTCCTTCTTGGAGGCAGTTTCCCCCTTCTCCTTAAAGTGGCACTTAAAGCTCTGGACTGGGAGATTTCCCTGCACCTTCGGCAGGCATTGGGCTCTGAAGTTTCACTGGAGCTACTGAAACAAGATTGGCAAACACTGTGTCCACAATCAGCGGCCACTGGGTCTGCGAGAGGGGCCCAACAAATGTTGCAGGTGAACACATTCTGGTGGCCTTCAATGAAGTCTTTAGAAGCCATGATCCTTTGATAGCACAGTAGGCTGCTTCCTTCCAAGAACTCCAGGGGCAGAAGGAGAATTAGCTCGATTCCTTCCAAGAACTACAGTGGAAAGTTAGCTCCAAGCTGGAAAGTTCTGTGCTTTTTTTTTTTTTTTAATCTCTTCACCTCCTCTGATTTCCTACATCCAGAGGCAATTGGCCTGAGGAGCACTACTTATCCTCTCCTTGCCTTCCACCCATCTTCCTCTTTTGCAGTAGGATATACCATGACTATGTTCATAGATCTTGATCCTTCTCAATGTCTGGTAGCTAAGTGACTTTGCCCATCATATCAACTCCGCTGAGAGTAGCAGCTCTGCCAGTGGTGGGTAATGGTCAGCTCACCAAGATGATCTGAGGGTTAGGTTCAAAACCTACCTCCTGCAAGCCTGCCCTGTGTACCGAGGCAAAAACATCCTTTATCAAAGGAAAAAGGATCTGCCCTGGAGTCAGGAAGACCTGAGTTCAAATCTGGCCTCAGACACTTAACACACACACAAAAAAAACTAGCTGTGTGACCTTGGGCAAGTCACTTAACCCCAATTGCCCTCCAAAAAAACACACACACACACAAAAAGAGAAAAGGATCCTCTCTCCTACTTTCCCATTTCCATTCTCAGCTCTTCTTAATAATAGTACATTCTTGGTACTGTTGATAGACAAGAACTTCCAGAGTGAGGCCCTATGGTTTATTCTATTTCTACAACAGTGATCAAGGGGGATTTAGGGATGTTGAAGGTGTGTGCAGACATTTCAAAAATTGTACGTTTAAGCAACTTTACATTTAAAAAAGTATATACACCACAACTATTTTATTCAATGCAATAAGCATTTATTGTGTCTACTATGTGCCAGAAACTGTACTGAGTATAGGATATACAAATAAGAAAAAAAAGACAGTGGCACAGTGTGTAAAGCACCGGTCCCCCGAGTCAGGAGGACCTGAGTTTGGTTCTGGTCACAGACACTTAACACAAAAATACTAGCCATGTAGCCTCGGGCAAGTTACTTAACCCCAATTGCCCTCCAAAAGGCAAAGAAAGAAAGAAAGAAAGAAAGAAAAAAAGAAAGAAAGAAAGAAAGAAAGAAAGAAAGAAAGAAAGAAAGAAAGAAAGAAAGAAAGAAAGAAAGAAAGGAAGGAAGGAAGGAAGGAAGGAAGGAAGGAAGGAAGGAAG
>NW_027185737.1:793833-846466 GCF_028583685.1 Petaurus breviceps papuanus
AAGAAAGAAAGAAAGTCTCTGCCCTTAAGGAGCTTAATGGGTGAAGACAACACATAAAAGGAAGCTGAAAAGCAAGGGAGGCAGGAACAAAGGGGTACCTGGTGGCAGGGCATGATGTCCCATGGAGTCAAAACCAAGCATAGCTGCTGATGGAAAATGGAGAGTTACTTGGACCCTGGAGTTCACTGATGTTTACATCTTCTCATCCTAGGTGATTTTATTTATGCCCACCCATAAATTTTTTCAAAGATGACCCAAATTTGCTGGAGACCTTCTTCAAAGTCTTTCAATATTTCATGGGTTAATATTTCACTTGAGGTTTATTTTTATTTGTCACTGTTGCTTTTTTCCCTGGAAGAAACACATCAACAAAAACCTCTTTCATTTCTTGTTTTTTTGTTTGTTTGTTTGTTTGCCTTTTGGAGGGGAAGAAGGCAAGGCAATTAGGGTTAAGTGACTTGCCCAAGGTTACACGGCTAGTTAGCATTAAGTGTCTGAGGTTGGATTTGAACTCAGGTCCTCCTGATTCCAGGGCTAGTGCTCTCTATTTACTGAGCCACCTAGCCACCCCAAACCTCTTTTATTTCTTTGGAGGCATATGATTGTCCAGACATAATAATTTGTTTCAATATAGGATTTTAAGGTTTACAATGCCTTTCCTCATAACAATGCTTCCTCCTCTATGAGATAGGAAATAAAAGGTATATTATCTACCCTTTTATAAAGGAAGAGACTGAGGCTCAGAAAAGTGAGGTACTGGCCAGTGGTTGCATAGACAAGAAATGTCAGAGAGCTGTGATTCAAACCCAGTGAAATGGACATGTAGAGAAAAAGAACCCAAGCCTAGTCAATTATTCTGAGCATCAGTTTATTGATCAGCAACGGTGTCCCAAGGAAACCTTAGAAGAGCTGCCCCAACCATAGGAAAAGCAGGAATATTTAAAGTCAAAAACCACCAAAAATAGGTGTGGGAAGCAAAGTTAGTCTTGTGGGAAGTAAAGTTAGTCTGACAATGGTAGATAAGCACATTCATTGTAGCCAGGCCTTGGTCTGCACAGTTGTATAGCCCTTGCCCTGATTTATTGTGAGACCCAGATGTCCAGGATCATTCTGACATCTTATCAGGAAGTATGGCCAGGTCTGTTTTTCACAAGAGAGGGGCTCCTGGCTAAGCACGTATGAGTTTAGGAAGAATTCAGTAATTTCCAAACTTGTTACATACAGGGGCTTAGTATATGAGGCCATGGGCACTTCACCCAGGACCTCCATTTCTGCACAACTACATGTACTCTCATGTTCCTTACATAGTTGTAACTGGTCTATCTACAACCTTCTGAATTCTATTTAGTGTTACTTTGTAAGGACGTTTCTGGGAAGCTAGGTTGTAGAGTTCTGGGCCTGGAGTCGGTAAGACCTGAGTTCAAGTATGGCCTCAGACACTTACTGGCTGACTGACCCTGGGCAAGTCACTTAACCCTGTTTGCCTCAGTTTCCTCATCTATAAAATGAACTGGAGAAGGAAATGGCAAACCATTCTAGTATCTCTGCCAAGAAAGCCCCAAATGGCGTCACAAAAGGAACAGAAACAACTGAACAACAAGGGCTTTTCCATGTTTTTGAGATGTTTTCATGTTTGTTGTTATCATTGGATCATAGATCTAGAGTTTGAAAGGGATGGAATGTAATCCTAATTTTATAGCTGAGGAAACTGAAGCCCCAAAGAGGTTGTGATTTGTTCAAGGTCATTGAATTAATACTAGCATACCTGGGATCTCAGCTTCTCTTTTCTAAATCCCAGAGTCTTTTCCACAAGACCTCACTCTCTATCTCAATAGCAATACCACATTGCTCTAAAGTATCACACTTTGCCTAACATTTCTTAGACTTTGAGCATCTGGATTATTTCCAGGTTTTATCTATAACAGTATTATAAACATAGTTGTGCAAATACGGGTTCCTCCCCACTTTTTGCATTGTTTTCTTGGAATATATTCCCATTTGTTGAATTACCAAATAAAAGGCTTTGGTCACTTTTATAACTCTTGCTAAAAAAAGATCCAAAAACTTGCAAAAGCTTCAAAGTGCCTGGGTGTGCCTATTTTCCCTCATATCCCATGCATAATTTTCTACCATTTACCCATTTTATTGTGATATAGGGAAAGAAAAATGGGATTTAGTACCAGAGGACCTGAGTTTGAATCCTACATAGTTTATATACAGATAAACCACCTTCAAATCACTCAGCCCTTCTGAAAGGCTACAGTTTTTTCTTCTGTAATATGGAGATGGTGGTAGATGAGACAGTCTCAAAATTCCTTTCTGGCACTAACTAAATTCTGTAGTCCTATGAACCTGTAACTCTTACCATTTGTGATTTATGCTATGGATGACAACTATGTCTTAAAACATGTGGTTGTCAGATATTATTTGATATTGTATTATAAAAAGCCATGACAATGGACCCAAAATAATCCTAACCCCCAACTCACCAGTCATAAGTGTGTTTTTAACTTACTCTTCCATTTCTTTTCCATGGTCAAATGAAGCCAAAACTTGCTGTCTTCACCCACTCTATGACTCTATGAGTTACAAATATGAGTCCTTCCAGAAGCACCAGCATCCTTATTGAGGACTCCTCCCCTTGCCATCAGTCAACTCTGACCTGATCACCCTGGACCTCCAAGGTCAACTCTAAGCCTGGACCTGTCCATCTTGAGACAGGTGTTCCAGTCAACTAGGACCAAGCCAAGAAACACAGACACAGAAGAAGCAGCCTAATACCCAGGCTCTAGCTTGCCTTGGCAGGACAAGCTTTAATTCCCATGTGCTTTGCAAGTTGGCCATTTTTGTTGTAGTGGAAAGAAGGGTGGCCCCAGCCCCTCCCTACATGGGACAGCTATCTGGCATAAGGAAGTCTGAGGAAGAAGAAAGCTAGGGGTAGGATCATTCCCTTTTTAAAGATTCAATGAATCATTGGCTCTTCCTGTTCAGTCACCAATAAAGTGATGGCTTTGTCATTCCTAAAGCACGCTTCAGCACTGAGTCACCAAAAGCAGCTTCATACTTCATCATCTCCAAATCACCCAAGCACTGAGAATCAGGAAGGACAGTTTTGTTCATAGCCTGTTTAATCCCTTGTTGTATTCTATCAAGAGCAAGGCAAACTAGTGATTTCAGTGACCTAGGAGTTCCTTGGTCTTTTCAGGAAAATCCCTCCACATAATAATAATGGCTCACATACATGTCATGCCTTTTTCTTCCTTCCTTCCTTCCTTCCTTCCTTCCTTCCTTCCTTCCTTCCTTCCTTCCTTCCTTCCTTCCTTCCTTCCTTCCTTCCTTCCTTCTATTTCTTTCTTTCATTCTTCTTTCTTTCTTTCATTGGCACCTGTGACTTTATCTTCTATTCCTTCCCTCTATTCACTGCTATACATGGTGTTACCAGTGGTGTGTGGAGCCAGCTTGTACTGGCTCTTGAGGGCTAAATTCTAAGCAGAAACATTTACATGAATACTACAAATCAAGCCTTAATCTGTTATTTTGTTGATTGCTTAGACTTAAGAAAGTGATGGAAAAAATGTTAATGATACAGATTGAAGTGTATTGTGTACACAATTTGTCTCCTAGAGTGTCAGTTGTTAAATATTTGCCAGCATAATCCTGTTAAATGCTGTGCATTATTACTATAGGGAATTTTTGTTACACAAGGAAGGTCTTTTTTTTTTAATGCTTTATTAACTTCTGATTTACATCATTCATTTCCACCAGATTTTGAGTTACAAATTTTCTCCCCGTTTTTCCCCTACCCACTGCCCCAAAATAGCAGTCTCACAGGTATCCCCTCCTCCAATCTGCTCTCTCCCATATTTTCTCCTATACCCCTTTCAACTTTTCCAGTGGATCTCTATGCCCCATTGCCTGTATATTTTATTTCCCAATTACATGTAAAATAGTATTAATAATAGTATATATATATATATATATTTGATTTTAAAACTTTGAGTTCCAGATTCATTCCCTTCCTCTCTTGTCACCCACCTTTACTGGGAAGATAAGCAGTTCAGTATAGGTTGTACATGTGTGGCTAATGCAAAACAATAACATAGTAGATATATTGTAAAAGACTGCCTATATTTCCCTCTCTCCTATCCCACCTCCCACTTGTTCTATTCTCTGCTTTGATCCCATCCCCTTTCAAAAGTGGGTGCTTCCAACTTCCCTCCCCCACCAGCCTTCCCTCCCTTCCATCATCCCCCTTCTCATCCCCTTCCCCCCCTACTCTCCTGGAGGGTGAGATACTCTATTTAGTGTGTATTTCATTCCCTCCTCAAGCCAAATTCAATAGGAATAAGGTTGACCCATTCCCTTTTTCTTTCCTATTCTTCCCCTCCATTGTAACCATTTCCCCTTGCCTCTTCTATATGAGATAGTTTACCCCATTCTGTCTCTGCCCATCTCCTCTCATTATATTCCTCTCTCACCTCTTAATTTCACCTTTTAAATGTCATCCCTTCCTGTTAAATTGGTCCTGTGCCCTCTATCTATGTATATCTGTAAACATATATACACATATTCACATATGTATTCATATGCCCATATACCCTCATATATAGACATATATATATATATATATATATATATACATATATATTTCTATTCCCTTCAACTACTGAGAAAAGTTTCATAAGTTACAATTATAGTTTTTCCATGTAGGAATGTTAATAGTTCAACTTTGATAAGTTCCTTATGATTTCTTTTCCTTGTTTACCTTCTCATGCTTCTCTTGCTTCTTGTATCTGAATGTCAAACTTTCTATTCAACTCTGATTTTTTCAGCAAGAATGCTTGAAAGTCCTCTATTCCACTGAATGACCATATTTTCCCCTGAAACATGATACTCAGTTTTGTTGGGTAGGTGACTCTTGGTTTTAATCCTAGCTCCTTTGACCTCCAGAATATCATATTCCAAGCCCTTCGATCCCTCAGTGTAGAAGCTGCCAGATCCTGGGTTATCCTGATTGTGTTTCCACAATATTCAAATTGTTTCTTCCTGGCTGCTTGTAATATTCTCTCCTTAATCTGGGAATTCTGGAACCTGGCTATAATATTCCTAGGAGTTTTCTTTTTTGGGATCTTTTTCAGGAGGTGATCGGTGGATTCTTTCAACCTCTATTTTGCCCTCTGGTTCTAAAACATCAGGGCAGTTTTCTTTGAGAACTTCCTGGAGGTTGATTTCTAGGTTCTTACTTTGATCATGGCTTTCAGGTAGTCCAATAATTTTTAAATGATCTCTCCTGGATCTATTTTCCAGGTCAGTGGTTTTTCCCATGAGATATTTCACATTGCCTTCCATTCTTTCATTTGTTTGGATCTGTTTAACAGCATCTTGATTTCTCATAAAGTCACTAGCTTCCATTTGCTCCAATCTAATTCTGAAGAAATGATTCTACTCATTGAGCTTTTGAGATTCTTTTTCCATCTGGGCATTCTTCTCCTCATTGCCTTTTTGAGCCTCTTTTGCCATTTGAGTCAGTCTGTTTTTTAAGGTATTATTTTCTTCAGTCAGGCTGTTGACTATCATTTCATAATTTTCTTGCATTGTTCTCATTTCTCTTCCCAATTTTTCCTCCACTTCTCTTATTTGTTTCTTAAGGTCCTCTATGGCCTGTAACCAGCTTGTATTTTCCTTTGAAGCTTTTGGTGCAGGAGATCTGACTTCACTGTCTTCCTCCAGTTCCATGCTTTGATCCTTTGTGTCCCAAAATGGGAGTCTAATGTTGGAATCTTCTGTCTGCTTTGTTTCCTTTGCCTGGTCATGTCGCCCCTCAGTCCCTTGACCCCTGGGCTTTTTGCCACAGTAGGACTCTGCCACCAGATAGGGGAGTTTTCATCCCCAACCCTGGGGTTTTCTCAGCTGGAGGTATTAGATGGGTGCCCTCTCTGAGGCCTCCACACGCTCTGGCAAGCTGGACACACACCCCAGGATCTCCACCCTAGACTGCAATCCAGATCCAAGAAGGTTAAAGCAAGAGCGATTACCCCTCAGACTGGTGCTTGGTTCCCCTACACTCTGCAGGCCAGGAGCTGAAGCTGCCACATCTTAGTGGCTTCTCGCCCCGGGGGCAAAAGCCAGGCACTCCTACTTACTGGGTCCCAAAGTCCAGACTGCACTGACTTTTCTGCACTTTGTCTTTTCCCGTCTCTGTGTTGATAATTCTGGAAATGGCCACAGCTGCTGGTGATCTGGAGTCCCTCTTGCCGGCTGGTCAGGCCCACCCTGGGGCTAAAGCCTCATTGTGGGGCTGGGCTCCCAGAGCGCTGGCCGATTCCTGCCAGCCTGCTGGGCTGTTCTCAGTGGGAGGTTAGCTTCTCTGTGTCATTTTGTGGGTTCTGCAGCTCCAAAGTTTGTTCAGAGTCCCCTTTTTACATGGATTGGGGAAGGTGGAAGCAGGAACAGTGGGGAGGTCCTGCTTCTATTCCACCATCTTGACTCCGCCCCTCAGGAAAAAGTCTTTGACTAATTCAATTACTGGAAGTATGTCTGGAGTTCACCTTTAACCAGGCTGTAAGAAGAATCCCTAGAGAAAATGGTTACAGTGGAATTGAATAATTTCAAGAAAATAATTTTCCAGAATATGCCAAAAGGTGACTACTGTTTTCTTTGATCAATCACAACTATTAACTGACCTTTTAACTCAAGCTCTGTAATTATAATTGCTTTATCTTATTGTAGAGCTTTGTCTTTGGGAACACTGTAAATTGTAAATGGAAATGGGTGGTGTAAGAGATTTTTCAAGCGTAGGATGTATTTCTTTACATTTCCCCTCTTTCTCAATAAAGATGCCTAGAATTAGAATTATTTAATTTTAATTTTATTTTATTATTTTATTAATTGGTTTATGGCAGGCTTGTGTCCTTGGGACAGGTTACATTATTTTTCTTTCATATAAATATTAATTTCCTCCCTTTATAGATGAAGAAATAAAAACTTAGTGAAGTTAACTGACTTGACCAAGGTCATATCATTTATTAAGTGGCAAAGTCAGGATACAAATCAAGTCTTCTGACTCCAAATCCATTGTTATTTCTATTATAAATACTTTCTCCCTCCATAGTTAATTCCATGGAGAAAATCCCAAGGAGGAGGGGCTGATTGCCCCTCTTAGGATTGCTAGTTCTTAGAGACTTTTCCTCTGTTGATTTTCTCCAATTTATCCTGTATACACACACACATCTGTATGTGTCTGTATATAGATATACCTACAGATATGTGTATATGTGTATATACACCCACACCCCACAGATATGTGTATATGTGTATATACACCCCACACAGAGAGAATAAACTCTTTGAACTGCTTGTGATTTTCTTGACAACAGGGACTGTTTTTTGCTTTTCTTTGTATGCCACCACCATAATTAGGCACCATAGTGCCTGACACACAGTCGGTACTTAAATGCTTGTTGACAGGAAAACACAGTAAATAATGACCAACTTTGTTAGACTTAGTTGTTCTGAGCAATAATCTAAGACAATTCCAAAAGACTCATGATGGAAAATATTATCCATATCCAGAGAAAAAACTATGGAATCTGAATGCAGATCAAAGCATACTATTGCTTCTTTTTCTGGTTGTTTTTTTCTTTCTCATAGTTTTCTCCTTTTGTTCTGATTCTTCTTTCACAATGTGACTAATGTGGAAACATGTTTAATATGATCATACATGTATAACCTATATCTGATTGCATGCTGTCTTGGGCAGGGAAGAGTTGAGGGAAGGGGAAAATTAAGAACTCAAAATCTTATAAAAGCAAATGTTGAAAATGGAAAATAAATAAATTAATAACTTTTTAAAAATGCCTGTTGAGTAGAGTTGACCACATTATATAGTGAAATGCATGGCACTCTCATCTACTCAGACTCAATGGTATTCTCCTTAGCATGAGCTATCACTTGACCTGTGATTAAAAGATCAGTGCTAATTTCCCACACCAGCACACATTTTTTCACAGTTTACTTTTTTGTCTTTATAACCCTGGCACAGTACTTTGTGCAGAGCAGGCATTTAGTAAATGTTTATTGAATTGAATTAAATTGACTAGAGCTGTAGCCCTGGCTATAGCACAGAAATAGGTGGCCTTAGGTAGCAAGAAGTCACCTGAGCTAGGGTAGGTGAGAGGATCCAAAACCAAAGTTCTTATACTTTGAATTTTTGCCTAGGATTTGGCCCTGCATTGTTTGTTTACTATCTGATTGGAAGGTCAAAGCTTGCCCACCCACCTTAGGTATATCATCAATGGAAGAGAAGGGAACAAAAGAGAATTTAATAAAGGCAAAATAATAGGTGCTAGGGATAAAAAGACAAAAAAAATAACTTTGCTCTCAAGGATCTTAGAGTCTCAAAAAATAGAAAAGAACAGAAACACACGTAAGGGCTACTGCCTATCTAAATTGGCCACTTGGTCTAGTGGTCTTTCAAACTGATTAGGGAATTCAGAGAGTGGAAAATTGAGAAAAGCAGCATATAATCAGAGAAAATCTCTGGAGAAATTTTTCACAGCAGCTCCTGAAAATATATGTGATACATCTCACTGAAACAGAGGAAGGAGACCAGCTTCTTAGCCTGGGAAGAGAGCTTTAGTTAATTTTTCATCTATCTTTCCATGGCCCTTTATTAAATGTAATTTTATTGCATCATGATCTGAAAAAGATGCATTTAATATTTTTGCCTTTCTGCATTTGATTGTGAGGTTTTTATGCCCTAATACATGGTCAATTTTTGTGTAGATGCCATGTACTACTGAAAAAAAAAAAAGGTATAGTCCTTTCTATCCCCATTCATCTGGGAAGAGATTTGAAACTAGGAGCAGGTGATGGGGTGCTTGGGGTGTCTATGTTTGTAAAATCAATTTGTAAAACCAGTTTGTAAAATCACATTTCCCTCCCCCCCCAGCCTCAGAGCATTAACTCTGCCCCTTCCTCCTGCCAGCACTCTGCCCAGCAACAATTTATGAACTGTTTATCTCCCCCTAGTATAATGGCCAGATGCACCTATGAATCCTTCAATGCACTAGCTGTAAGTTAACTCCTTAGCCAATTATACACATACTGAGTCTCCGTTAGCCTTGGTTCCCAACATCCATCTTGTCAAATGTGACACTGATGGTGGCAGACTAGGCACTTCTCAGTCAGCCCTGACCGCTAGCTGACTTAGTTTCAAGCCTAAAACCACACCTCCAGCTAGCCCCGCCTTGGGTTATTTCCCAGTGAATTATGGGGAATACTCCTTCGAAGTTGATATTAAAAGTGCATGTTTCTTTAAGCACTGGTCAGTCCTTAACTCCTCCCTAATCCCACACTTACTCACCTAGTTAGCATAATTGTCATCTGATTTACTATTCTCTTTATAAACTATACCTATGACTTCTTTAAGTTTGCAGGTTCCCTAATACCTCCTGTCTACTGTATAGAGTAACAATAAACTTTTACAATCCTGACTTAGAAGATTGCTTGAGCCTTATGAATTCCTTCCAGACTGCCCCACAGGGACTCTGGTGTTGGAGTCTCTGTAATACCTATTCTTCCCTCGCCATAGGTGAGGTGGGCAGCTATGTAGGCACAGTTTATATATGTGGGTAAAATAGTGATATATATATACATACATATATATATTTTATAAATATGTGTATTTAATGCCAGAAAATTCCAGTTTCATAGGCACAGCAAGGCAAAATGTTTTAGTGGCTAATTAGCGGCAGCAAGGTGACATTGCAGATAATCAGTAGAGCACTGGACTTACATTCAGGAAGACTTGATTTCAAATTTGACCTCAGAAAATTATTAACTATATGACCCCAGGCAAGTCACTTAACTTTACTTTCTTCATTTATAAAATGAGGATAATAATAGCACCTACCAACAGGGTTATGAGGATAAAAATGAGATAATATATATTTTTTTTGGAGGGGGAAGGCAGGGCAATTGGGGTTAAGTGACTTGCCCAAGGTCACATGGCTAGTAAGTGTTAAGTGTCTGAGGCCACATTTGAACTCAGGTCCTCCTGACTCCAGGGCCAGTGCTCTATTCACTGCACCATCCAGCTGCCCCTCCAAAATGAGATAATATTTGTGAAGCATTAAGCAAACCTTAAAATGCTTAGATAAATGCTAGCTGTCATCATCATCATCATCATCATCATCATCATCATCACTATTAATGCTATGGGTGATATAGAGCCCTGAGTTTAGAAACAGAAAAACAAGAGGTTAAATCCCTTCTCAGATATTTATTAGCTATGTGACTCTGAGTAAAGTAGGACTTCAGGTGCCCTTGGTGTTTTCTTTTGTAAAATGGGGATAACATAACATCTATCCCACAGGGTTGCTGTGAGGATTAATTGAGACAATGTATGTCAATTATTTTATAAACCCTTCTAGAGCTCAGTTTGGAGTCAGAGGACCAGGGTTCAAATCTCAGCTCTGGTACTGACTGGTACTAGGTGATCATGGCCAAGGTATTTAAATTCTCTGAGCCTTTCTTCATCTGAAAAATGAAGGAGCTGGACTAGAGGACATCTCAGGGCCTTTCAGGCCTTAAATCTATGATCAACTTAATTTTGATTAAATTTAAATTAATTTTGATGTAGTAATTCTATTTTTTTGGAAGGGGGAAGGCAAGGCAATTGGGATTAAGTAACTTGCCCAAGGTGACACAGCTAGTAGGGTGTGTCAAGTGTCAGAGGGTGGATTTGCACTCAGGTCCTCCTGACTCCAGGGCCCACACTCTATTCACTGTACCACCTAACTGCCCCCTAAAAAAATATTTTTTAATGTAGTAATTCTAAAGGCAGCTAGGTGGCACAGTGGATAGAGTGCTATGCCTGGAGTCAGAAAGATTCATTTTCTGAGTTTAAATCTGGCCTCAGACACTTACTGTGTGATCCATGGCAAATCACTTAATCCTGTTTGCCTCAGTTTCCTCATCTGTAAAATTAACTACAGAAGGAAATGGAAAGCCAGTCCAGTATCTTCACCAAGAAACCCTAAATGGGGTCTAAAAGTTGGATATGACTGAACAACAACGACCCTTGTTGACAATCCATTCTGTGGGATTTTGTGGGAAACCTGTTTTAATTTGAGGGTTTGCTTGTAGGTGTTTTTAAGGTATTTTCCTCTTCTGAGTTTTTGTATTGGGCATCTCTGTCCTCACAATAGCTCTTTCTATTTTTTGGTTATTGTTATTGTTTAGTCATTCTTCTAGAGATTGCTGGCTTAGCTAGGAGCTCTTTCAAGAAAGAGTGTGTGATCCCAGTCCCTCTGGAGATTCTATACATGCTCTGATTTCCAGGGTAGGAGACTGGAACCACAAGCTGTTATTGGGGCTCAGGCCTGGTTTGGAGATCTGAGAACTTGGTCCAGGATCCTGGCTGCTCTGGGAGACTCCCTGCTGGTTTGTGCCTGGGACTGAGTGATCTGCTCTGGGTTGGCCTAGCTCAGAGTTCTGAGTGCTCCTGTGCTGTTGGTTTGAGGCCCTGGAGCCGATCAGCTCTGAGTGTCCTCACGCTCCTGGGCTCCAAGTCCACAATCCAGGCTTCTACAGTTTCTTCTCTACAATTTCTTTCTGACAAATTCCACCAACTGACTGTAGGTGGAATTTGTGGTCTTGGACTGGAAAAATGATGTACCATAGTTTCTCCTTTGATTTCCCATCCACTGCTTGGACAAGTATTCTTCCTCCCTCCTCCTCCTCTCTTTCTTTACTTCCCTCCCCTCCTTCCCTCCTTTCTTCCTTCGTTCATTCGTTCGTTCGTTCCTTCCTTCCTTTCCTTCCTTCCTCCCCTTCCTTCCTTCCCTTCCTTCCTTCCTTCCTTCCTTCCTTCCTTCCTTCCTTCCTTCCTTCCTTCCTTCCTTCCTTCCTTCCTCCTTTCCTTCCACTTCTATATAAAATTCTATTTTATATTTTCTGATTACATCGAAAGATAGCTTTCAACATTCTTTTTTTTATGATTTTGAGTTCCAAATTTTTCTCCCTCCTTCCCTTTCCCCCCTCCCCAAGACAGCAAGCATGTGCAATCATGTTAAACATATTTCCACATTAGTCATGTTGTGAAAGAAGAAACGGGGAAATGCCATGTGAAAGAAGAAAAAGGGAAAAGCCTTGGGGAAAAAAAAAAGAAAATAGTCTGCTTCGATCAGCATTCAAACTTCATAGTTCTTTCTCTGGACATAGATAGCATTTTCCATTATGAGTCTTTTGGAGTTGTCTTAGATCATTGTATTACTGAGAAGGACTAAGTCTATCGTAGTTGATCATTACATAATGCTGCTGTTACTGTGTACAATGTTCTTCTGGTTTTGCTCACTTCACTCAACATCAGTTCATATATGTTTTCCCAGGTTTTCTGAACGTATCCTGCTTATTATTTCTTATAGCAGAATAGTATTCCATCACAATCATATAGCACAACTTAAGTCATTCCCCAATTGATAAGCATCCTCTCAATTTCCAATTCTTTTTGACCCAGTATTCTTCCTGGATTGTTGGAGTAGTTGTGGGGAAAACTAGGCTCTTCAGCTTCCTCCTCCTTCCAGTTTTGGCTGATCTCATTTTGTTTTTCTTGATGTATACTTATGAGCCTTTTATATTTTAATCATTTCTTCTGAAGGAAATAAATTTCTGTCATATACCCAATTTCTACTTAGTACATTGAATACTTTCCCCCAGAAGGCATCCTATGAGCTCCTATTAAGGGACAATTTAGACATGAGCCATATCTATGTCTTGTTTTAGATATTTTCTAAAATTGTGAGAGCATGATAATCTAGAAAACTGGAGCCTCAGCTTTCTTCCCTTTGGGGTCAGGTCTACCTCAGGATGAACTTAATTTGTGTGACTCTAGAGTAACTTTTTGTAAGGACCCCTTCCCTGGACCATTAGCTTGCATTTATATCATGCTTTAAGGTTTGGAAAATGTTTTATAACTATTACCTCATTTAATCTTCACAAAAGTCTTGTGAGGCGGGGGCTATGATCATTCTCATTTTATTGATAGGGAAGCTCATTCAGGGAAGTTAAGAGATTGCTCAGGGTTGAACAGCTAATATTTGAAGAAGGATTTGAATTCAGGTCTTCCTGAATACTGGACTACATAGGGCAGGGGCTCTTAATCTTTTGTGTGTCATAGACTCCTTTGATAGACTGGTTCAACCTATAGACCCCTTCTCAGAATAATATATTTTAAATAATGAAGGGAATGCTATAGAGATAAGTGAAAATTAAGGTCCAATTTTTTTCCTATTCAAGTTCATAGACCTATGAAATCTATATATAGACCACAGGTTAAGAAGTTCTGCCCTAGGGTTGGGAATAACAGAAAATATTTTATTTGGATTTATTTTGTTTTAACTTAGAAAACTTGGTTATGAAATGAATACATTTGGAAAGTACTATACATTTTCTCAAAAATCTTCCCTGATTCCCTATTGCCTCTAGAATAAATTACAAACCTTGGCATTTAAGGCTCCCCATTCTGACTCCCACATGCCTTTCTAGTCATTTCATATTACTGTACTCTCTACCACACACTTTCTGTCCCAGTTGAGCTGGCCTGCTAGCTATTCCCTATATATTACCTTTCATCTCCTGCATTTGTGTCTTTACACAAGTGTTCCCTCAAAGCACAATCCAGGTGCCATTTCCTACAGGACACTAATATTAAGAAGGAGTTTGTTCCCAACTTTTAAATTTTTAATAAACATTTGTTGCCTTTTGCTTTCACATCACAGTCATTTCAAACTCTCCTTTCCCTCCTTCCCCTCATCAAACCTTTCTTCATGACAAAGAAAAGTCATTAAGCAAAATTATCTGGGACATTCATTGGTTTTTCAAAGTTTTCAGGGTCTGATTTCATTATAGTGGTTTTGTCATCCCCTTGTGTTTGGTAATAGTATTTAAAGCTGTGTGACTCTGGTTAAGGCATTTAATCAAGACCTGTTCAAATGTTAATGTCCATTTCTGCTCTAAGATTGGATATTCAAAATATGCTCAAGGAAGTCAACATTGAGTACATATGAGTTTTGGTATGGATAAGTATTCCCACAAGGGAAACAAAGCCCACGCTCTTGACATGGCATCTCAGTGATTTGGTCAGAACAGGAATAAACATTTGGGTGAAAGAGCCTGGTTGGATGCTCTGGGGTGCAGCAAGCACCATGAACAGTTTATCTCTACATAATCAGAGAACTAGAAAGTTGATTTGCAGACATGTCCCAGCAAGCTATCATTTCACCAGAAATGAGCATATAGTGCTTCTCCAGGTTTGTGAGCAATAAAGGAGATATTCCTAAGACATTCTGGGCCTATTCTAGGGGATGATCACGCGAATTTAGCACCTGCCTCTCCCCTTTGAATCATACTTGTTACTCTGTCATCATATCACCCACATTATTAGGTCTAACCTTGAAGAATTACTGCTGGATGGTCACAGGGGCTGGGGGGATACTGCTCTCCTTCCCTGTACCAAGTCTGCAGTCTAGACTGAGTTTAGTCCTGGGGGAGACTGTTTAGAATGAATACCATTTTTTGTATCCTAAGCCCTTATCACAGTGTATAGCACGTAGTAGGCAATTTATATATTATATTTATATGAGATTACATTGCATTATATATTAACATATTATATTTATATAATGTTTATTGACTGACCTCCCCTTAAGTCACATATTCTGGTGCCTGGGGACAATTTTACTAATTGGGTCACATTTAAGTCTCCTCAGAAAGAAGTAAAAAAGGCACAAAATGTACAACATGAATTAGGTATAAACTAAATAATTTATTCTTAATACAAAAGGAATGCTAAACTTGGGAGTCACACACACATTTTTTTTTTGCTTCTTAGAGGGGGGAGGGCAGGGTAATTGGGGTTAAATGACTTGCCCAAGGTCACATGGCTAGCAACTGTTAAGTGTCTGAGGGCACATTTGAACTCAGGTCCTCCTGACTCCAGGGCTGGTGCTCTATTGTTCTATTCACTGTGCTATTTAGCCATAACCTCCCCTCCCTCCCCATATTTGACAAAAATAAACTTAAAACAGGACTCAGTATCCTAACTTAAAACTAATGTTACAATTTGCTAAAAGGCTGTTACTTAAACTTTCTCAGAACATAGAGCAGTTTGCAGGACTGCGAATTAGGCCTTTTACATTTTGCTTCTGCCTGAGCTATCTAAACAACTCCTGGTCTATATCTATTGGTAAATGACCAGGCTTGACCCAATCCTCTTGTCAGTGTACATCATCCCCTAAAGTGTGCTAAACTAGTTGCTGAGGGTTCACAGAATCAGAGAAACTGAGAGTTGGAAAGAGCCTTGGTGACCATTATTAGTCCAACCCATTACACAAAGGAATTTCCCACCATAAAATACCCAATAAATGGTCATCCAACTTGAAGAACTCCAAGGAAGAAGAACTCACCACGTTCTGAGGCAAGCCATTGCAATTTTGGACAACTCAAATTATTAAGGAAATTTTTCCTGACATCAAACCCAAATTGGTATCTATGTGACTTCCTCCCATTGCTCCTGATTCTGTCCTCTGGAGTTAAGCACATGACAGAAGATTTGAAGGGGAAAGAGGGGCAAGTGAGAGCAATGTTAAGCTATCATGTTACCTCTACCAGAATCTTCTTTTTTTCCTCATTCCTTCAACTGATTTTGATAGGTCATGAATTCAAGGCTCTTCACTCTATTGGTTAGCCTCCTTTGAACTTTTCCAGTTTATCAGTGTCCTTCTTAAACTATGACACTCAGAGTTAAACACAAATCTCCAGAGAAGGCCCAATAAGGGCAGAACACAGTGAAATTATCACTTCCCTTTTCTTGGAAGCTATGACCCTCCCAACACAGCCTGAGATTACATTATGTTTTGGCTACCACATCACACAACTGACGCATTGAGCTTGCACTTCACTAAAAAAACAAAACCTCAGACTCTTTTAGGTCGAACTGTTGTCATTTAATTCCAACCCAATAAGATTCAGGTCCACTAGGCCTCTCAAACTTAGAAGGCTGTCTTCAGACATGTTCATCTCCCAAAGGTGGTTGTAAGAATCAAAGGAGATAATGTTTATAAAGCACTTTGAAAATCTTTTTTTTTTTTTTAAAGCAATTGGGGTTAAGTAACTTGCTCAAGGTTACATACACGGCCAGTTATTTCTGGGTGTAGTGCTAAGTATCTGAGCCCAGATTTGATCCCCAGGTCATCCCGACACTGGAGCCGGTGCTCTTACTCACAGAGCCACCTGGCCACCCCTAAGCAATTGGGGTTAAGTAACTTGCTCAAGGTTACATGGCCAGGTGTTTTTGAGTGGGTGCTAAGTGTCTGAGCCTGGGATTCGATCTCCAGGTCATCCTGACTCTGGGGCCGGTGCTCTTACTCACTGTGCAACCTGGCCGCCCCAACAGTGCCCAGTCTTAAGGTGATAATTCTCCTCTTTTATTGCTACTTACCTGGGTCAAGTAACAATATATACTGGGTGACTAGGGGAGAACAAGTGATAACTTTGTGTGCCTTTTAATTAATCAATCAATCAACCAATCAGCATTTATTAGTTAGAGTATAACTCTGATGAGCTGGTTGTGTTGTTTGACTGTAAAATGTACACTTGCCAAAAAGACTTTCATAGAGCAAGCATGGTGTTCAGAAGAAGCAATACAAGGACACTCTCAAGGTCTCTCTTAGGAATCCTGGAATTAATTGGGTGACATGGGAGACACTGGCACAGGACCACTCAGCATGGTACACCCACATCAGAGAAGGTGCTGTGCTCTATGAGCAAAGCAGAATTGAAACAGCTCAAAGGAAATGCAGAATGTACATATTTAGAGAATCAACCCCAAATGTTCACATGAACTACTTGTGCCCTACCTGTGGTAGAGTATTCTGAGCTCATATTGGTCTGATTAGCCACAGTCGGACACACTGAAACTTGACTCTAGCATAGTGATGTCATTTTGGGCCTCTTTGAGAGCGAAGGACAACTGTTATGTACCAAGCGTAGCCTTAATACAAGAGGAATGATAAACAAAGGACCAAAAAATAGGCATTGCTGATACAAAGACAAAAATAAAACAGTCTAGTTACAGTCCTTTGGGGAAACAACATGTGTACATATAAGTAGATATAAAATAAAGAAAGTAGTTAGGGGTTGAGGGAGAACCTTAGCAACTGGGGATGAGGAAAGGCTTCATATACATAGAAGATGGCATTTGAACTGAGCTGTGAAGAAAATCAAAGATTCTAACATACAGAGGTGAGGAAGAAGTGCATTCCAGGTATAGGGGCCAGCTTATGCAAAAGGCACAGAGAGGAGAAATTGAATTAGATGAGGGACTGAAGTTTAGGAAAGAGACAAGACTAGATTTCTATATCTGGGAGTCATCTGTATAGAGATGATAACTAAACACGTGGGAGATGAGGTCACTGAGAGAAGAGAGCCAGGACAGATACTTCTTTTAGAAGAATGAGGGTGGGTAGGTGGCTGAAAATCATATTTATTTGCCAGACTGCCTTAGTAAACACTCAAAAAGTAGATGATGAATCCTGCCAGGAAAAATCCCTGGAATCTTGGCTGAAATCAAAGCTGCCTTCACATTATAACTTCTCCCTTTCCAACCCAACTACCTCTAGTCCTCAGCAGCTAATAAGCCCTTTCCCACTTTAGATGTCATACAACATATGTTTCTGTGATCTGTGCCCTTTGCACAGGCTGGCTCCTATTCCTGGAATGCTCTCCTTTCTTGCTTTTGTTTCTGAGAACTTCTTCGTTGTTGTTTCCTAGTGTTTTTCTCAGAGAGACAGTCAGATGGATGGAGAGAGACAGATACTCTTCTAACCACCCCCACCCTGATTCTATTAGTCTGACTTGCTACTTTCATACATGGAGCCAAGAGGCATGACTGATTCTGTCGGATGATCATAAGATGTTTCCTGTTTGGCATTGTCTTCTTCATCCAAAGCCCTATAATCCTCCCAAGAAATTATTCACACATTTGTAGGGAAATTCATTAACATCCACTTCTATTTATTAGTTGATTGATTCTATGATTCAAAGAGGGATTTGCTCTAGGTATAGGTATCAGGGCATAGGTACATCTTGTTAATACATTAAAAACTAATCATGTCCATTAATTGAGATTTCTGGCTCATTAATTCAGGTAGAACCTGGAAACACCCTCCCTTTGCAAAAACTTTGTGCTCTGGGCCTAAGAGAAATAGTAGACCAAATCACATAGTCAATGAGTTCAAGTTAAACTCAGAATCCTTTTTCTCCTAGTTCAGCTAAGATAAGAATGGGTTCTTTTTCTGTTTCATTTTTATGAGCATTTTTCTCCATGGAATGATCTCTATTTGCAACAGACAGATGCTTATGTAATCTTTTATGGAAAAGAATGTAGAGATATTTAAGAGTGAACGGTATGAGCAAGATAACCTTTAATCATCCAGGCCACACTTTTAAAAAAGGAATTGCATGATAAAATGGATAAATCTTCCAATTATTTTGTTCACTTTCTTATTCATATTTCATATTCTTCACTTTCTTCATATATTTCACATATTCTTCATAATATTTCATATTCTTCACTTTCTGTTTCAAAGACTGCCCTGGCACATCCTCTGACCAAATCAAGTCCCATGTCATCACCAAATATCAAGCCCACACGATTTTCTGTTGCTCAATGTCCCTTTCAGCTGATTATCTCATTTCTACTTCTAAGGCTATTCCCAGGTTGTCTCTGGAAAACCTGCACTATTGACACTTTCCTTCATAGGATTCGAGGGCAAGACCCCAAAATAGCAATTAGAAAGAACAATACTCCTTCAGGTCTTCCTAGTCTCAGGTTTCCTTATTTGTCATAATTCTTTGCTTCTACCAGAGAATTTCTTCCAGAGAACTGATACAACTGAATCAAATATGACACCACTACAA
Organism: Petaurus breviceps papuanus; assembly: GCF_028583685.1. Lineage (NCBI taxonomy): Eukaryota > Metazoa > Chordata > Mammalia > Diprotodontia > Petauridae > Petaurus > Petaurus breviceps. Next base: position 812,815 of record NW_027185737.1, read on the forward strand.
CACTTATCCTCTAAGGATATTTTTTCTCTGTATCTATCTTGGAGGTATAGACAAATCCATTTACCTCTTAGTTTAGGCAAAACAAGGTAGGAATTTTTTGGGAGGGAGTTTTTTGGGAGCTCATAGGAAAAGCAAACCCAAATATGAATGTGTAAAAATGAGGAAGTTATATACTACAGTGTTTTTCTCCTAAAGCAGAGGTTCTTGAACTGGGGACCATGGATCCTCAAGGGGTCGGTCCATAGACAAATTTCAGGGAGTCTGTGAATTTACTTTTTAAATGTTTTGATAACCGTATTTCTACATAATTGATTTCCCTTAATCATGTGTATTTTAATATATTGATTTATAAGAGATTATTTTTAGAAGGGATCCATTAGCTTCACCAGACTGCAAAGGGGGGGTGGTTCATGATTCACAAATAAAGATGAAGAACTCCCATCCTAAAAGAATGAAACTTTAACCATAGTTTCATTTGACTGGAACAGCATATGGGACACCCTCTATCTATTCTTTTTGTACTCATCTAAAAAGTTTCCAACCCTGAGCCTCTCAGCTTCTTCATCTTTTCTTGTCCTCATTCTAATTTCACAAGTGTGGCCATGTGGCCTCTATGGTCATACTCCTCAGAGTCAATTGGCTTTAGCATAGTTCTTGCCAACTACTTGCCTATCTTGTTACAAATTTCGCAGTCCCTCTTGAACCTTTCAGTAAGTTCCTGTTTGTTATCTGAGGGTCATGAGTGTTTCAACAATCAGGAAGGCAGAGCAACTGAGTTATAGGGTGAGGTGATAGGAGTACTGTCCTAAGGCCTTGAAGTAGGCTGGTCAAAACTACATAGTTTTTCCTTAAAGCCTATTGAAAGAGACATGATTGGTTTTTAATGTATTAACAAGATGTACCTATGCCCTGATACCTATACCTAGAGCAAATGGCCTCTTTGAATCATAGAATCAATCAACTAATAAATAGAAGTGGATGTTAATGAATTTTCCCTACAAATGTGTGAATAATTTCTTGGGAGGTTTATAGGGCTTTGACCACTGGACGAAGCTGACAATGCCAAACAGGAAACATCTTATGACCAAAGAGATTTAATGGATTCAGAGCACTAATGCTCTACACATTGAATAGCTTCCAGTTCATCTGAATATAAACAAACAGCTGGGGCATGAGGCCCTGGAGTTCTTCCCTCAGGTTTCAGGATGCAGGCTAGCAGCATGGCCAAGGGCAGCAGAGGAAAGCTGAAATCAGTTAAAGCTGAATCCAGATTAAATAGCCTGACCCACCTCTGAATATCTTTCCCCTGCCATGACTAAGCAAACCTTTTGTTAAACTATTAGATGGGCTACAAATGTCTCATTCCATTCTCTAGTCTCAGACCTGAGCGACCAGACTGGCCTGGTCAGCTCTGCCCTAGGTGGGAAGGAAATAACTGCTGACAGTAGTCCTGATCAAGGTGCCAAATTCTCTCCCATTCTAGAGGTCACAGGATGCTAGAAGCCAGAAGAACCCAATAGCTTCTAGCTCTAAGCTTGTTTGTGGCATGGAGATGACATAAGCATAAATATTTTTATAAGTGCTCTATATATGTATATATGGATACACTTTTCTTATATGCACATGTACACATATACATGTATACATGTAAGTATTCACAAGACTTCATATACATGTGTTATATATGTAACAATGTAATGTTATACATGCCAACATATACACACACATAATATATATGTAGGTGAATATACACACATATATCATCTCATTTGATCCTCACAATAATCCTGTGACATAGGTGTTATTATTATCCTTATTTTAAAATTAAAAAAAATTTTTATTCCCATTTTTACAGATGGGGAAACTGGGACTGAGAAAATGACTTGACCAGGATTACACAGCTAGTGTGAGGCAGGATATGAAATCAGGTCTTTGAATTCATCAAGAAAGTTGTCCTTGATGGGAGGAGTTTTGACATGAGTTTTGACGGTTAGGTCAGAAATCCCAGATGGAACCTAGATGTGTGACTCCTCTTACCTCTTCAGAATGGCTCCCTATTCTCTGTCTCTAGCACCGTGCTCTCACAAGCATTTCAGACATATTTTCGTCTCTAGGACATCTCTTCTTATAGAATGGGATGGTAGGATTCTCAAAGCTATTTCAGACTTGAAATCTTCTCTTTGTTTTCATTCTAAATTGGAGCCCCTTTCTAGCTTCCTCCAGTGATATCCCAGGCTAGAATTCTGTAGTTGATTTTTGACTTACTAATCATTACACTCCCTCTCCTTACCCTCCATATCCTATGTTTGACATTCTGTCATTTCTTCTTTGGACCAGTCTCTCTGATTGGAGAGTGTGGAGGGTGGACATCAAACAACTGGTCTCAGATTCTCCATTTAAGGAGCAGGTCTAGGGAAGTCATCTCATCATTTCCTAACCAGCTACAAGATTTCATCTTGTACCTTACCTTCCTTTCCTCACCCCCTGACTTTCAGCTTCTTTTTCTGTGCTGTCTTCATTAGATTAGACTATAAGTTTTTTGATTGTGAGTTTTATTAGATTTTTGAGTTTGTTGAGGACAGGGACTATCTTTGCACTTGTATTCCCAGGACTTAGCACAATACCTGGCACATGATGGTAGGCTCCTAATAAATGTTTATTGACTATTGATTTGAAGACTAGCACTATGTTCACTATACCACATATCTGCCTCTAATAAGTAATAATAATAATAATGAGATGATGTTTGTATTTTACCAATTTGGTAATAGATTGTATGCCTATAAAACATGAGGAAATTTGACAACTTTTTTTGAGTGTCTTGTTAGGAATCATTGATTTTTCTTTTTTCTTTTTTTCCCTTTTGGAGAGGGTAAGGTAAGGCAATTGGGGTTAAGTGACTGCCCAAGTTCACGTGGCTAGTTTTGTGTTAAATGTCTGAGGCCAAATTTGAACTCAGGTCCTCCTGACTCCAGGGCTAGTGCTCTATTCACTGTGCCACGTAGCTGCCCCAGGAATCATTGACTTTTTAACTGTAATGAAATATTTATTCCTGTGAAGATTGTATTTCCAAGTACAGTATAAAGTGATATGGAATATGTCTCAAGTCTAGACAGCTGTCACAAGGTAAACAGTTTCAGCCATGTGTTAAGAAACTCCACCACTGCCAGGACAGTGCCATTCAAAATTCACCTGCCAACCCTAGGCTTTGCTACATCCTGTAATGCTGCTGATTATCAGGGAAGATCAAAGCTATGCCTGCTATGACTTAGCTGTCAGCACTGTATTAAGTAATCCTTAGCAAAGTAGCTATGTGCTACAGTACCTTCTCATAGCAGTTTGGTATCTGACTCCTGCCTCCTCATGTGTGTCCATGTGTCCTGTTTGGAGGTGGCTGTGGGGTCTGGGCAAGGTTCTAGTGTCAGTTTTCTTTTGAGGAGCAAGGTGTTCTCATGGGTTTTGTTTGCAGCATTCTGTATTTAGAAAGGTGAGACAGTCTACTGGGGGCTGTGAAAAAATCATGTAACCAATGATGAGAGATGGAAGACTGCTGAAGAAGGAAGAGAAGAGTGAAGAAAGGGGAAGATGAAGAGAGGAGAAAAGGGAAGGAAGGAAGAAAAAGTACCAGGAACAAATCTTCCAAGAGCAATAATGAGACGCCAGGAATCTGTTTCTTGTTTCTATGTTTGTGTGACCTTGTATTTTGCATGTGTGTGTGTGTGTATGTATGTATGTATCTTTTGTCAGAACAGTGTTGTGTTGGGTTACGCTCCTGAGGTACCTAAGGTCCCAGTATAATGACACTCAAGTGTCTGATGGTAATAAATGTGTTTCACAATTTTTCCTTTTTTTTTGCTTTTGTTCTACTCATAAATTTGGTACCCTACTTAGGCCAAGTTGGCACATTTCCTCTCTGCTTTCCCTTTTCATCTCTCAAAAACCTGGGAACTGGAATTAGGTATGAAGGGAATAATTTCCTCTAATTTTTTTTTTTCTAAATGACTGTCCATATAGTGCAAAGAACATTAGTCAAGAAGTCAGAAGGTATGAGTTCTAGTCTTGATTTTGCTATTAATTGCTGTGTGATCTTGGAAGTTAAATTTTATGAGTCAACTCCTTCATCAATAAAATGGGGACAAAAATACCTGTCCATCTTACCTTATAAATTCTGTTTGTTGTTGTTCAGTTATTTCAGTCACGTCTGACTCTTTGTGATCTATTTGGGGTTTTCTTGGCAAAGATACTGGAGTGATTTGTTATTTCCTTCTCCAATTCATTTTATAGATGAGGAAACTGAGAAAAGTTGCTCTAAATCACTAATAATTAGAGAAATACAAATTAAGACAATTCTGAAGCTCACCTCACATTCACCAAATTAGCCAACATGACCAAAAAGGAAAGTTATGAGTTGTAGAGGGGATACAGGAAAACAGGTACATTGTTGGCATTGGTGTGTGAATCGATCCAACCATTCTGAAAAGCAATTTGGAATTATGCTAAGAAAGCAACTAAAGGACCACATCCTTTGACAGGGATTCCAATGCTAATCATATACCCCAAGTAGGTCAATGATAAAAAGAAAGATCTCAAATATATCAAAATATTTATAGCTGTACTTTTTGCAGAGGAGAAGAACTAGAAACAAAACAGATATTTTTATTGATTAAGGAATGGCTAAGCAAATTGTGCTAATACAGCAATCATATCTGACCCCATATGCAACATTCTGACCTCATAATTCCCTATCTCTCTACTGAGGAGACATTTCATTACCTGTTATTGGGGGCCATTATTTTTTTTTCAATTACTCAATGTTCACGTCCTTAAAGTAATCTTTCATTTATATTATTGCATTCATTGTACATGCTATTATTTTGGTTCTGCTTATTTCACTCTGAATCAGATTGTACAAAACTTTCCATGTTTCTTGTATTTCTTCTTTCTTGTTGAACTTTCATAGTACATTATATCCATAAGCCACAATTTGTTCTTCCATTTCCCATCAATGGGTACCTGTTTGTCTCCAGTAAAAACATCAAAAATGCAACTATGAATATTTTTATATTTTTAGCATCTTGGGGTGGGGGTAGGGAAGAGATGGGGAGAAAATTTGGAACTCAAAATCTTGTGGAAATAAATGTTGAAAACTAAAAATAAATAAATTCTGAAAAATTGTTTTTACATGCAACTGGGAAATAAGATATATGGGCAATTGGTATAGAAATCCATCTTGCCTTACAAGAAAGTAAGAGATAAGGGGGTAAGGGAGGGGATGGGGGGATAGAAGAGAGGGCAGACTGGGAGAAGGGGCAATTAGTATACTTGCCATCTTAAGGTGGAGGGGGGTAGGGGAAAGATGGAGAGAAAATTTGGAACTCAAAGTCTTGTGGAAACGAATGTTGAAAACTAAAAATAAATAAATAAATAATGGGAATATTTTTTTTAAAAGGGTATTCTACTTAGAATGATTTCTATTATAATTAGATATTTGAAGTCTAGGTGTTTGATACTTTTGTAGTTCAGAACAGAAGTCACTTTCCCTGTTTGTTTTAAGTTAAAGCTACTCTTTTCTCAATCGACCCCCTTTCTCAATGGGTACCGGGGAAGTGGCTCTAACTCAGACCTGGAGGTGAATGACTTAAGCTCAGTTGGTTCAGCTTCTCCTCCTATCATGTGGGGCAGCTAAGTGGTGAAGTGAATAGAGTGCAGCTGGAGTCAGGAAGACTCATCTTCCTGAGTTCAAATCTAGCCTCAGATACTAGCTGTGTGACCCTGGACAAGTCATTTAACACCGTTTGCCTTAGTTCCTCATCTATAAAGAGAGCTGGAGAAGAAAATGGCAAACCACTCCAGTATCTCTGCCAAGAACACCCCAAATAGGGTCATACAAAGAGCTAGACATGACTGAGCAACAAAAGCAATGGTTATTACATCATACAGTTATTATAGACTATTGTGGAGAACTGACAAGTATATCCATCAAAGTAAGCAAGTAAAACAATAATTAGGAAAGTCGTACAATAGAATACCTAAGAATTAGGGAGCTCTGCAACCCAAGAATGAAGTGAAATCTCAGCTCTAACAGGACTGCCATATTACCTAATGAGTTAACTCTTAGGAGTTTCTGAGGTTGTAGGCACTGGAAATCAAGGCTTTCCCAAACACACCTATGATTCCAAGCAGTCTCCTGTTTACTATTCAAAATCTATGCCTTGCCTCTTTTTGCCTTATTTCTCTCTTTATCTCCCTGGTTTCCATTTCCCAGGAGTTTCTCAGCTAATCAGGAGTCTCCCTACCAGCACACAGCATCACAGAGCTGTCCCTTCAGGGCAGAGGTGTCAAACACTCAGCCTGCAGGTGGCCCACAATACTCCTGAGTGCAGCCTGAATAAAATTAAAATATAATTAGGAAATCTATGATGAAATAAATAAAAATACAATAAAACATGGTATTACATTTTAAAATTAAGTCATATGTGGCTCACAAGGAATCTTATGTATGTTTTAGTACATCCTGTTTCTATTCAAATCTGACACCGCTACTTTAAGGGACCTGCCTAGAGGGTAGGAGCACATATATTTTGAAACTCTGATTCTTTTTTTCACTGAGTTTTCTCGAGGTGGTAAAGTGGAAGAGGCTGATCTGAGGATCTTTTTCATTCACCAAAAATATTTGATTAATGAAGTCATTCTTAAAAGAAGACAAATGCTTCCTACTCAAAACTACCCCACCCCTCATTCAAACCTTTTTTAAGCATAAACCCATTTGGAAGCTTTGTAGTTCTGTGTCTAACTGGGAAAACAAAGAAAGAACGACTGGGATCAGTATTTTCTCACCAGTGTGATTTAGAAGCCTTGAACCAAAAGTACCTACCAATGCTGAGAATTTATAGGCTCATTCCAGGGCACTCTTTACAAGGCAAAGGATGATGCACAAGCTATATCTTATCAGAGATTCAATTATTTGATGAATCAGTTACAGAGAATAATAACTAACTCTTGATTCACAGCATTTACTCATGATCAAAATGGTTCTTTCTTCATAGAAAACCTGTGAAGTAAGCATAGTAACTATTATTATCCCCATTTCACAGATGAGGAATCTAAGACCTAGGTTTACCGGAGGTCACAAAGCTAATGAATGGAACAGCTGGATTGTGGGTCCAGGTTATCTAATAAATACAGTTTCTTTTTGCTCTCTCATAATACTTTCTAACAAGTAGTCTTTTCTAAGTGACAGATGACACAGAGCTGGGACAGATAGCCAACTGATTGAATGACAGAATCAGTATCTAAAAAGATCTCAGAAAGTTAAATGTAATAGATGAAATATAATAGGGATAAATATAATGTCATACACTTAGGTTCAAAATATCTTGTATGAGATAGAGGAAATGTAGAATAACAGCTTTGTGGAAAAATATTTAAAAAGATACTCAGGGCGGCTAGGTGGTGCAGAGTCAGGAGGACCTGAGTTCAAATCCAGCCTCAGACACTTAACACAAAAACTAGCTATGTGATCTTGGGCAAGTCACTTAACCCCAATTGCCCTCCCCCCCCCCAAAAAAAGATACTCAAACTCCTTGGTAATCAAAGAAATGAAAATCAAGTCAACCTTAAGATATGTCCTTCTGCCTGTTACAATGGCAAAAATAACAACAACAAAAGATAATATCCAATATTAGCAAAATTGTGAAGAAAAATGCTTTCTAATAAATTACTGGTAGGAATATAGTCAGACATGAACATTTTGGAAAGTGATCTGCAATATGTAATGAGACACAAAACTCATGGTTTTAGATCCAACAATTCCATTGCTAGGATTATGTCTCTAAAACATGAAAAAAGTTAGGGGAAAAAAAGGACCAATCTCTACAGTGATTGATATTGGTAGTAGTTTCAGTTGTGTCCGACTCTTCATGACCTCACTTGGGGTTTCTTGGCAAAGATACTAAAGTGATTTGCCATATCCTTCTCTAGTTCATTTTACAGATGAGGAAACTGAGGCAAACAGGGTTAAGTGACTTGTCCGGGGTCATAGTATCTGTGATGGTAATGGGAATTTGAAAATCTTCCCTGCCCTTTAATAAGCCTAAGGGAATTTGAAGATATTTACTGTTTTGAAGATCTTCCCTGTCCCCTAATAGGCCGAATGTAATCACATGGAACCTGTGGTGGGAGGAGCTTGCTGAAGGGCAGAGCAGAGCCCACAGGAAGTTGGGAGTCAGAGCAGCTAGATAGAGGGAAGAGAGAGGATGGCTGGCAAGCAGACAGTCAGGCTTGTGAATGTCTGTGGGGAGGTTAAAAGATGGTGTGGTTCTCTGCTGTGTTATGATGCATTAACTTCTTTATTGCTATAATGGATTTGGCTTTCTGGTTTTGGGATTCAGTTTTCTGGTGTTTGAATAAATGTTTTGCTTCTGTCTTCTATATGGAGAGTCCGTTATATTTTGTGATTGAGAAGTATGCCGGCATATTCATAGTCACTGTCAGTGCTTTGAATACTGTGTTGGTACTACAATATCTGAGACCAGATTTGAACTTATGAAGATAAGTCTTCCTGATTCCAAGGCCAGTACTCCACCCACTTCACCGCCTAGCTACCAAGCAATGTCTATCTCTAGTTATTTATGTTTCCCTTTATCTCTGTTGAGTGTTTTAAAGTTGTATTTATATGAATCTTTCATATATATGTGTACTAATTTCTAGATATTTTATGCATTTTGTAGTAATTTTGAAAGGAATTTCTATTATTTAGTGTTTCTTCCTCATTTTTATTAATATTACATAGAAATGTTGATTATTTCTTGTAGATGCACATTTAATCCTATAAACTTGTTGAAGTTATTGTCTCAATTAGTTTTATTACATCATCATGTCATAAGTAAATAGCAATAATTTGTCTTCAATTTTGCCAGTGTTTATACCTTTGACTTTGTTCTCTTGTCTTACTGAATTTCTATTTAAAAAAAATTAGTAGGGAGAAGGGGCATTCTTGTTTTCTTCATTTTTGTACTGGGAAAGCCTCTAGTCTCTCTCCAAATCTGTGCTTTGGTTGATATTGAGAAAGAACCCTATACAAATATTCATAGCTATTCTGTAACAAAACATTATGTGGGAAACTATAATGATAAAAACTAGCACATATGGAGAACTTTAAGGCTTGTAAAGTTCCTCACATATGGGATCAGATTTGATCCTAGCAACAATCTTATGTTTCTACTATGTGTCCAACTGAAGAGCAACAGAATATCATGGAGTCACATAAATGATAAAGAGAAAACATACTAAAAATTACAGAAAAACTTAATGAGATCAGAACCAGAAAGTCATATGCACTTATTAAAACTGTATAATCCCTCCCACCAGCATCTAACAAAAGCCTCTGGGTTTTCATTGACTAGGTTTGATCTTATCAACTGACTCCAAGGGAATATTATTTCTCCCTAGCTCTGCTTGGCAACTTGGAAACTTCAGAGAAATCTGAATTAAGCCTAGATATTGCTTGTGTCCTGTGTTTCCCCATGGGTAGAATGCCAAGTCTGGAGTTAGGAAGACCTGAGTTCAAACCTTGCCTCAGACACTTGATAACTGGGTGACCCTGGGCAGGTCACTTAACCCTGTTTACCTCAGTTTCCTCATCTATAAAATGAGCTGGAGAAGGAAATGGCAAACCACTTCAGTATCTTTGCCATGAAAACCCCAAATGGGGTCAGAGTCAGACATGATTGAAAATGACTAAAAAGCAACAAATGTTTTCCTGCAAAATGGGTAGATCAAATAAGATAACACACACACAGTGCTTTGCAAATCTAAAAGTGATATATGAATGCTAGCTATTATTATTATTATTATTGTATCTCTTGCCCCTCTTCTTCACCCCGCCCCCCATTCCCCCAACCTGCAATATCCATGACTTTCATCCTTCTGGTAGAGAGTGGTGAGGATAATCTTCCTTCTCCAAGAAGGATGCTATCAAATTTCTTTTTTTTTTAATTTTTAAAATTTTTTATTTTTTCAAATTTCTTTTCAGAGAATGGTACCTGACTCTTAAACACTAGAACTCTAGTTCTTTTGGGAACCCTCAAATTCATGAAATCCAGATATCAGAATTAACCATAGGGTAACTTCCAAGACAAAGAAGCATCCTGAAATTCTGGTCTCTGGCCTATGCTCAGAAACAGAAACAAAGGTAGGAAGGAGCCTGGAGCTTCACATCCGCAATCTCCTTCTCAAGGGCCACCTGGACAAGCACAGGCAGCTGACCTTTGTCATGTATGTCTGCCAGTTACAACTTTCTGCTCCTGGGGAATTGTACTCAGTATGGAAGGCCAAGGGAGAGAAACCAAGGGAAAAAGAAAAGGGACAAAACATTTCACTGCTCACTTTCATAAGCCATACAAAAGGAGAGTCTATTTCCTGGATTCTTTTTTTCTTTTAATCTTTTTTTTTTAATTCTGAATTTAAGCACAAAAGAAAGGAGCATTTCACAAAAGAGTGAAACTATGAAACTGTGAATCTCCATTTCATACCACTTGCTTTTAAAAAAAGTATATAATAAATTCTGTGTGCTTTCTTCAAAACTATACTGCTTATCTGCTTGTACTACTTGTCTATGCTTACTTCTGAACCTCTGTCAGTGTAATAGTAATGGAATTTAAAGATCCCCCTGTATTGGCTTGGATTTTGGATTGATTGTGTTAAAACCCAGAGCTTGTGAATTCCACTTGTGGGATGGACTTGTTGACCTGAGAAGAGAAGGCTGAACTGGGAGGAGCTAGTGACTTAAATTTAGAGAGATAGAAGCAGCATCTTGGAGGCAGAGAGAGACTGAGAGGATTGCTGAGGGCCAGTTTGAATTGCCCAGGACTTTTGAGAGCTGCCACCGAGAGCTGCCAAGGGCTGAGGAGACATGGCTGTTACGCTAGTACTTTGTCTGTCTGTTTTGATGTTGTTTTGCCAGATTTGTCCACTGGTGAAAGACAGTCTTGTTGTTGCAGAGGTGTTGGAATCTTGCTGTTGGTTCAGAGCTCCTGAGACTCTTCTGTAGACAGAGAGTGAATTCTGTCCACTGGTGAAGGACAGTGCTGTTGTTGCAGAGGTTTTGGAACCTGGCTGTTGGTTCAGAGCTCCTGAGACTGTTCTGCAGACAGAGAATGAATTAATGAAGACACTGGCAATGTATCTTCTGGCCTTGCTAAACTTTGTCTCCCCAGGAACAAAGATTGCTGAGAACTTGCCTCGGGTCAAGATGAAGAAAAGACCTCTCTTTAGGTATTAAATGCTGTGCTTAAGCTTGTTGTAACTCTGGGGTAGATGGCCTATTCAGTTGTAATCCAAGGGTGGAGAAACTTTTGACCTTTCTGTGCTCTGTGATTGAACAAATGAATGTACTTTACTTATGATTGGAAACTAATCTCCATTTGAGAAGAGGGGCTTTGTGGTTGACTAAATGAATGTACAGCCTAGGGGTGGAGTAGTACTTAGAAGAGGGTCTTTGGGATTGATTAAATGAGTGTAATGTCCAGGGGTGGGGTAGTACTTGGAAATTACTGAATTACACTTGGCAAATGCTGTATTTTGAATGATGCTATATTTTGATTTTCTCTGTTCTTAATTTTTCACTGAATAAAATGGAGAGCACCTATGCTGGTATTTCAAACCTTGGCAATTTGCCTTTGCTTGGCATTACAGTCAGCTATCTTTTGTGCTTTTAAAAATGTTTCAGTGGCTCTCTTATTTTTGGCATCATTATTGTGAACCCTCCTCATCCCCCTTTCTCATTGAAACTTAAAAAAACAAACAAAACTAAAACTTTGTAAAATATGAGCATAATCAATCAAAACAAATCCATGCATCAGCCATGCCCAAAAATGTATAACTCTTGCTGTATCTTGTGGCCATCATACTCTATGCTAGCTTCATCCTAAGTCCTCTGGAGACATAGCTGGTTATTGCATTGATCAGAGTTAAGTTTTTCAAAGCTGTAGTTATTTGGTGCTTGAACTGCTTCTTTCTAGATGCTAGAAGTACTTTTTCTTTGACATGTGAACTCTGGATTTTGACTTGACATTCCTAAAAATTTTGCTTTTGGGGGCTCCTTTCAGAATGGCTTCTTTCTATATTTATTTTGTTCTCTTATTCTAATATATTGAGGCAGTTTTCATTTTTTATTTCTTGAAATACAGTATCTAGGCTTTTTAAAAAATCATGGCTTTCAGGGAGTCCAATGATTTTTAATGATTTGTCTTTCACTCAAAAAGCTAAAGCTACCAGGGGCTCTGAAGGCATTCTGTCTTGTGATAATTCCAGGAGGAGGAGGTCAGCTCAGGAACTCAGGTAACCCAGGGTAATACCAAACAAGGCTGATTACCCCACCCAAAAGTGCATCAGAAAACAGAGGCTAGGCCTGGTACAAAGCCCTAATTCAGGAACTAAAGCTGGACATACACACACACACACACACACGCACATATATACACACATATGTATACATACATATATGTCTATTTCTCTGGATAGATAGACATAGATATACACACACTTATATGTATATATATATATATACATATCAGTAAAAATTATTATAAATGCAAAGATATCCATAAAGGAGAGATTTAACTCTGTAACAATTTCTACCAATGACTCAAAGGGGAAAAAAGGGATTTTCCACAGGAACTGAATACCTAGAATAAATGAAGTAAAGATTTAAAAATGGAATAAAAGCTCCCAAGGAATTATAAGAATGGCTTAGAAGAAAAAGTGATGAATTTTACCCAAAAATGGACTTCCTGAAAGCTAGAATAGATCATACAGAAATCAAGATATATTAGAACAAAATCAAAAGTTTGAAAACATAGAAGAAAATGTAAGATATCCGATACTACTTCACTCAGCATCTGTTACTCTACCTGATTTCACTCCATGGAAAAAGATGCCGTGCATGTCTACTCTCTTCCTGCCTCCTTTTGTGGGTTGCATTCTCCAGTTCCTACCCTCCCCCCCCCCATCAGACTATAAGCTCCTTGAGGGCAGAAAGCTATTTTTCTTTCTTATTAATAGTATTTCTGGTACTTAGCATTCTTCCTGGCTCTTTGTAGTCTCTTAATAAATGATAACAATTTGACCTGGAAACAGATGGAGTCTATTATGACCCACTGAATAAAAAGGAATTGTGTCTTAATAGGGCAGTGTTGCTTTCCTCTGTACTTGTAATACAACCACAGCTCCCAGCAACCTGGCTTTCAGGGTTCATGGTCTTTAGGGGTCTCTATCTTTGTCCAGGATTTAGGGCATCTAGGTGGCACAGTGGATAGAGCACTGGGCTTGGAATCAAGAGGATTCATCTTTCTGAGTTCAAATCTGTTCAGACACTAGCTGTGTGATGCTGGCAAATCACTTAGCCCTGTTTGTCTCAGTTCCTCATCTGTAAAAATGAGCTAGAGAAGGAAATGGCAAACCATTCTAGTATCTTTGTCAAGAAAATTCCAAAATGGGGTCGGGAAGAGTCAGACACTAGTGAAACAGGATTCATATATTCTCTGTTCAGTCAGTCCTAGGACCTACCCCCTCCATCACAAAGACTCTCAATGGAAAGGGCAAGTCTGGTTTACAAATGTAAAGAATGTGATGGAATCCCTGTCCAATTTGATGATTTAAGATTATGTAAGATTTAAGTATGAACCTTTTCTTGAGGAGCACTGTCCAAAGGACATTGTCTCTAGCCCTTTGTTGAGAGAGGAAACTGGGAAAGCCTTTGATTGATTCCTAGTGACTGCTGTTGCTGTGAAGATAAGTTGCTATTAAGAGTTAGGAAGAAGAAAACTTGTCAAGAAGGCTGCATGAACAGGAGGCCAACTTCCTAGTTCCCATATACCTATGTCAGCAAAACCCTGAATTTTGCACCAAGCCAAAAAAATCTAATGAGAAAAATCTAATGCCAGGTGTTGGATTTTGAATTCCCGAAACAGGGAAGCTGGTCTATCCCTATCAAATTTTCTATTTCACCTTCTGATTCTGAGGAACCCCAGTAATGTTGGGGTTCTTAACCTGTCTTTGGATTATATTCCTCTTTGGCATCCCAGTAAAGCTTATAAAACCCTTCTGAGAATAATATTTTTAAATACATCAAATAAAATGCAAGGAGTTATAATAAAAACTAACTATATTGAAATACTCAATTCAGTTCAAAATTTCAAATATTCAATTTGTTTTTAAAAAGTTCGAATGCATGGTCTGTTAGGGGAACTCACCTCTAGTCCTGGAAACAACATGCTTTCGGTCATCTCAGCCCATAAGTCAAGTCAGACTCAGACTGTTCAGTTATCAAGAGACGTGTAGAATAGACAGAAGCCATTTTGACCCAAAAAGCGACCGAAGTCCCTACATCCTCAGACCAAGCAGAGGAAGCTGAGACAAAGCAGGACCAGTTGAAGTGTCATTGTGCTTCTAGACCCACTCTGAGCAAAATGGCTTATAAGTAAGCCAAGGTCGAAGTTTTGTCTTTGACATTGTTGTCGAATGTTATTGTCTCCCATAGGGATAGCGCTAGTGAACCAAAAATCTCAACCCAGGGCCCAGGAAGCTTACAACCCAAGGCGCAGCACAGACTCAGTAGATAAAGGGCATGAAGAATACTTGGGAAGCAAACCACCTGGGGTCTTGCAGCAAACTTGCTGCAAATTATATCTGGTTAGGGATTGTGAAAGGAGGAGACATAGAATGAGTAAAGGCCAAAACCTCAATCAAACCACCAGGAGACTGAGATTAAATTTAGGAATTCCAGTCTTAGCCACCACACATTGATGACCAAGCAGGGCCAACCAAGACTATGGGAGGGACCAGAGAATGACCTAAGAAGGCAAAGCGAAAATAGAAATAATCTCTCAGTCACCTGAAATAAACACCCAAATGAAAACTCCAAGGAATTCAGAGCCAAAATCTAGAGTTTCTAGGTCAAATGAAAAGAATAATACCCCAAGCAATTAAAAAGAGAGCTCAAGTACCAAAGAGACAGAGTAAAAATAATACAAGACTTGATATCTGCTACTATAGAGAAAAGATTCTGGAATATAATATTCAAAAAGCAAAAGAGAAAGGCTCGTAACCAGTAATATCTTATTCAACAAAACTGAATATATTCTTACAGGGGAAAATTTTCCTTTAGTGAAGGAGAGGATCTTGACTTTCATTTTAAAGGTATTTTTGATTACTATTAATAATAATAATAGCCTACACATATAGTGCCTACTATGTGCTAGTCACGTGACCAGATCAATCTTGGGAGATAGATGCCCAGTTTTCTCCATTCCTCCATTTTATAGATTCAATTCAATTCAATTTAATTCAGCTAACACTTAACTATGCACTAGGCACTTGTGCTAAGTGCTGGGGATACAAAAGAGGCCACAATCTCTGTCCTCAAGGATCTTACAAGGCAAAAGAGGTTGAGTGACTTGCCAAGGGGTCACACAGGTAGTAAGTGTCTGAGGTCAGATTTGAAGTTAGGTCTCCCTGACTCTGGGCAGCTAGGTGACACAACGGCTAGAGCACTGGGCCTGGAATCTGGAAGACATCTTCCTGAGTTCAAATCTTGTCTCAGACACTTACTAGCTGTGTGACCTTGGGCAGCTTGATGGCACAATGGATAGAGAGCTGGGTCCGGGGTCAGGAAGAACTGAGTACAAATACAACCTCAGACACTCACTAGCTGTGTGACCCTGAGCAGGTCACTTAACCCTGTTTGCTTTTCCTTATCTATAAAATGAACTGGAGAAGGAAATAGCTAACCAGTTCAGTATTTCTGTCAAGAAAACCCCCAAAGGGGTCACAAAGAGTAGGACATGACTAAAAAAATGACAACAACAATACCAGTGACTAGCCCTACTACTATTTTTTTTTTGCCATTAATGTATACTTCTAAGCAGCTGCAATTTTCTTAAGAGAGAGAGAGAAGATGGCAGAGTAGAAACAGGACCTCCACCCAGCTCCAGCTTCCACCTTCCTCAATTCATGTAAAAGGGGTCTCTGAACAAATTTTGGAACTACAGAACCCCCAAAATGACACAGAGAAGCTAACCTCCTGCTGAGGACAGCCCAGCAAGCCAGCAGGAATCGGCCAGTGCAGTGTTCTGGGAGCCGAGCCAGGCCCCTGTGAGCCAGAGGTTTTAGCCCCATTGTGGGCCTGACCAGCCAGCCAGAGGGACTCCAGATCACCAGCAGCTGTGGCCATTTCCAGAATTATCAACACATAGATGCAAAAGGACAAAGTGAGAGGTCAGTGCAGTGTGGGCTTTGGGACCAGTAGTAGGGAGAGCGTAGGCTTTTGCCCCCAGGGCAAGAAGCCGCTGAGTCACCTCTGCTCAGCCAGCACCACGTCACAGCTTCAGCTCCTGGCCTGCAGTCTGTAAGGGGACCAAGTGACCAGTCTGAGGTGTAATCACTCTTGCTTTAACCTGCTTGGATCTGGATTGCAGTCTAGGGTGGAGGTCCTGGGGTGAGCAACCAGCTTGCCAGAGTGTGTGGAGACCTCAGAGAGGGCACCCAACTAATACCTCCGGCAGCTGAGAAAACCCCAGTGTTTGGGACGGAAGCTCCCCTGTCTGGTGGCAAAGTTCTACTGTCACAAAAAGCCCAAAAATCAAGTAATTGAGTGGCAACATGACCAGGCAAAGGAAGCAAAGCAAACAAAGCAAACAGAAGAATCCAACATTATACTCCTATTTTGGGGACAAAAAGGATCAAAGCATGGAACAGGAGGAAGACAGTGAAGTCAGAACTCCTGCACCAAAAGCTTCAAAGGAAAATACCAGCTGGTTACAGGCCATAGAGGACCTTAAGAAGCAGATAAGAGAAGTGGAGGAAAAATTGGGAAGAGAAATGAGAACGATGCAAAAAAATTATGAAATGAAAGTCAACAGCCTGACTGAGGAAAATAACACCTTAAAAAACAGACTAACTCAAATGTCAAAAGAGGCTCCAAAAAGCAATGAGCTGAAGAATGCCTTAAAAAGCCAAATTTGCCAGATGGAAAAAGAATCTTAAAAGCTCACTGAGGAGAATCATTCCCTCAGATTTAGAATGGAGCAAAGGGTGACTTGATGAGAAATTGAGATGCTGTTAAACAGATCCAAACAAATGAAAGAATAGAAGGTGGTGTGAAATATCTCATGGGAAAAACCACTGACCTGGAAAATAGATCCAGGAGAGATCATTTAAAAATTATTGGACTACCTGAAATCCATGATCAAAATAAGAACCTAGAAATCATCCTCCAAGGAATTCTCAAGGAAAACTGCTCTGATGTTTTAGAAACAGAGGGCAAAAGAGAGGTTGAAAGAATCCACCGATCACCTCCTGAAAAAGATACCCAAAAGAAAACTCCTATGAATATCCAGGTTCCAGAATTCCCAGATTAAGGAGAGAATATTACAAGCAGCCAGGAAGAAAATTTGAATATTGTGGAAACACAATCAGGATAACTCAGGATCTGGCAGCTTCTACACTGAGGGATTGAAGGGCTTGGAATATGATATTCCGGGGGTCAAAGGAGCTGGGATTAAAACCAAGAATCACCTACCCAGCAAAACTGAGTATCATGTTCCAGGGGAAAATTTGGTCATTCAGTGGAATAGAGGACTTTCAAGTATTCTTGAAGAAAAAAACATAGCTGAATAGAAAGTTTGACATTCAGATACAAGAAGCAAGAGAAGCATGAGAAGGTAAACAGGGAAAAGAAGTCATAAGAAACTTACTAAAGTTGAACTATTTACATTCCTACATGGAAAAATGATAATTGTAACTGATGAAACTTTCCTCAGTATGAAAAGTTTTTTAAGTTAAAAACCAAAGAGATGTTAGTGAACTGTTTTCAGGGAGCAGGGAAGGAGATAAAGGAAAAGTCGTTATCTTTTGCAGGCAAAACTGAGTGATATGAGTTCAAGGGAAGCAGCATCATTGAGAAATTAGTTAAAGATGCTATCTACCACATCCAGAGGCTTATTGACAGAAGAAAAGTGGAGCTATAAAGTACAGAAATGTACAGTTACCCAGATTATTTCATCTATGTGTTATGGTTGTTCAGTCATTTTCAGTTGTGTCCAACTCTTTGTGACCACATTTGGGACTTTCTTGCAAAGACACTGGAGTGGTTTGCTATTTCCTTTTCCAGCTCATTTTACAGATGAGGAAACTGAAGTAAACAGAGTTAAGTGACTTGCTCAGGGTCACACAGCTATTAAATGTCTAAGGCCATATTTAAACTCAGGAAGAGGTCTTTATGACTTCTGATTTGGCACTCTATGAGACACCCAGCTGCACCTTCATCTATATACATTTCTCTATTTTGATAACTCTTCTCCTTTATGGAAAAGAAAAAGGGTATGGCTAACTTAAAGAGCATTGTTAAGAGTGTTTCTGGCCCTGAGCTACCCCTCAGTTGGGCCTACAGGGAAGAAGTGAGCATGACTATACCAGGCTCTTCCTCTAATAGTGATTGGGTCTGAGGAGGAACTTACCAGATGGAAGAGAGGGCCACAGGGGCAGGAGCATCTCTAGGAAGAGAAGACCACTGAGGCAGAGGTGGAAAGATCTGGAGAATGAGGAACTGAGACAGGGAGAAAAAAAGTCACCCCAAAAATCAATTTTATACATATATACAAAAGGTGTACCCTTCTCTATCCTGAACCTAGCCATACAGTTTGGATTGAGTTCAGTCCTAAAGAGTCTGGCCTCAGGCATGAGTCTGTTTGCTTTTGATCACATTTATTGGCTCCTCCAGGAGAGGTCTTCAGTGGAGTGCCTCAAGAATCTGTTCTTGGTGTTGCTGTTGAGTCATTCAATTATATCTGACTCTTCATGACCCTATACATGGTTTTCTTGGCAAAGACGATACTGGAGTAGTTTGTCATTTCCTTCTCCATTGGATTAATACAAACAGATGTTAAGTGACTTGCCCGAGATCACGCAGGTAGTGAGTGTCTGAGGTCTCAGGTATTCCTGACCCCAGGTCCGCCACCCTATCCACTGAGCGATTTAGCTGCCTCTGTTCTTAGTACTGTACTGTCTAATATTTTTATCAATGTCTTATATAAAGGTTCCTTGCTTATCCAATTGGCAGATGGCACCAAGCTAGGGGGGATGATAGAATCAGCATCTCCAAAGATCTGGACACATTATAACATTGGGGCAAATCTACAAAATGAAACCTAGTAGGAATAATTGCAAAGTCTTATACTTGGGTTCAAAAACAAATGACAACAAATACAAGATTGGTAAGGTGTGGCTGGACAATAGCTTGTCTGAAAAATATCTAGGAATTTTAATGGACTATAAGCTCCATTTAGGTCAGTCATTACAACCCATCAATCACCCAGAAAGCTAGTCCAATTTTAGGTTGCATTGAGATGCAGCCTAATTGTTGACTACTTGAGTCAGACTATGTCTTAAGGACTGTGTTCAGTTCTGGGCACAAAATTTTAGGAAGGACAGTGCCCATAAACTGCAGTGTCCAGAGTTGGGTAACAAAGACAATGAAGGTCCTCAAGTCTACGGCACATGTTTTGTTGTTGTACAGTTATTTCAGTCATGTCCAACTCTTTGTGACCCCATTTTGGGGTTTTCTTGGCAAAAGATACTGGAGTGATTTGCCATTTCCTTCTCCAGGTCATTTTACAGATGAGGAAACTGAGGCAAACAGGGTTAAGCGACTTGCCCAGTGTCACCCAGCTAGTAAGTGTCTGAGACCAAATTTGAACTCAGGTCTTCCTGACTCTAGGCTTGTCCACTGTGCCACATAGCTGCCCTTCATGGCATATGAGGATGCATTAAAGTGCAGCAAATGGTCTGGACCCAATATTTATCTCAAGTGATGCCCTGAAATGTAGGTTGTTCTCTGGAATGACTCTTCTAAACTACTATTTGCACAGGCAGGATATGAGGGTGGCTATGATGCCTCCCCTCAGGGTTCTAAGGGTAGCCTTGAATAGATGGTAAGTTGTTTTCTATTTATGCTTCCTGAGACAGAAGTGATAGACTCAAAACTAAGAATTAGACATACATATGTAAAATTTGTATCTATCTATTGTAAAAAATCTTTTTTGCTTGATTATACAGGTTTTTTTATTTTGCTTTGTTTTCCTAGTTGGGGGAGATGAGAAAGAGAAAATAAATGCTTATTGATTTAAAAAAATCATTTAACTTATTCTATTGATAAAAGTCAAATTCTGTATGCCATATATTGTGCTCAAGGACTGTACAAAACCAGTTGTTGAATATCTAGGTTCCTAGTAATCCCATTATATATTTCCTGAAGGGTTTCCAGTATTTTTCAAGTAGGCAGCCATCTAACACGGACTGCTGATCTATCTTCACTATTAAATCAGTGCACCCTTTACACCTATACTGGACAGGCTAACTATCGGGAATGACTAAATAGGAAAATGACAAATATTGGATGGGTTGTGGAAAAACAAGTAATGCATTGTAAAAACAACTAATACATTGTAGAGGAGCTGTGAATTGATTGAACCATTTTGGCAATTTGGAATGATGATAGGAAAGTTAATAAACTGTACATGTACCCTTTGATCCAACTGTGCAAATACTAGGCAGATAGATAGATAGATAGATAAATAAATAGATAGATAGAACAGTTATCAGGTGCTTATTATGTGTCAGGCACTGTACTACTGTGAAGACAAATACCAACAAAAATTAAGATAGTCCTTACCTTCAAGAGGTTTACAATCTAATGAGGGAAGACAGCTCAGACAGCTCATAAAAGGGAGCTGAAAAGTTGAGGTGAGGGACAGGTCCTGGTGCAGCGGCAAGACAGAAAAGTCCTGAGAGTCAGAAGCTGGGGAAGAAGTGAGCATGACTATCCCAGGCTCTTCCTCTAATAGTGATTGGGTCTGAGGAGGAACTTACCAGATGGAAGAGAGGGCCACAGGGGCAGGAGCATCTCTAGGAAGAGAAGACCACTGAGGCAGAGGTGGAAAGATCTGGAGAATGAGGAACTGAGACAGGGAGAAAAAAAAGTCACCCCAAAAATCAATTTTATACATATATACAAAAGATATACATTTTTGTACATATACATATATATACAAAAAAACTTTTTAAAAGCAGCTCTTTTTGTAGAAGCCCAAAACTGAAAATTAAAGAGGAGTCTTTCTATTAGGTAATCACCAAACAAATTGTGGTCTATGGATGTAATGCGATATTATTGTGCCATAGGAAATGATGAAATGGATAGTTTCTGAGGAAACTGGAAAGACTTCCAGGAACTGATGCAGAAGGAAGTGAGCAGAACTAGAACAATTTATATTATAGACAAGAGCAAATTTACACTTTAGAGCTCTGATTAAGACAGTGATAAACCATGAGTGCAGAGGATGAATCATTCTACCCACCTCCTTGCAGAGAGGTGACAAACCTAGAATCTAGAATGAGATATGCATATTTGGGCTTGGCCAACATAGGGATTTGCTTTGCTAGGCTACATATCTATGTTGTGAGAGTTTTGTTTTTTGTTTTATTATTTGGGGGTGGAAGGAAAGTAGGAGAGACAATAAATACTTGTAAAAAATAAAGAAATTAATGATTTTTTAAAAAAAGGTATGAAATCTAGAGTATTTTGTTAGTTACTTTAAATAGCATGGGATGATTGACCCATTTGACATTCAAATTTACAGAAAGAACAGGGGATATTTATTTATTTATTTATTGCTTTTTGGAGGGCAATTGGGGTTAAGTGACTTGCCCAAGGTCACACAGCTAGTTTTCGTGTTAAGTGTCTGAGGCCGGATTTGAACTCAGGTCCTCCTGACTCCAGGGTCAGTGGTCTTTTCACTGCACCACCTAGCCACCCCAGAACAGGGGATATTTAGCTGGAGGACTTTGGCTGATGGAGAGGGAACATGCTAGTTGTCTTTACATATTTGAAGAACTCTCTCCTGGATGAGATATTAGGTTTGTTTGGCACAATACCAGAGGACAGAACTATAGACAATGAGTAGAAGTTGCAAAGAAGAAATTTTAGGCTTCGTGTGAAGAAAAATTTCTTAACATTTAGAACCAGGGTGGTAACTAGAGTCAGTTTGGACTAGGTTTTGAGAGCAGATTGTTAAATTTTCAGTGTGAGAATTTACATCTCAGAAATTGGCAAACACTAAAAATCAAGGTTTGACTTGTTTTGTTGATTTTCTAGACTTAAGAAAATGATAGACATTATGTTAATAATGCAGATTAAACTTAAAAGTGTGTCTAGTGTATTTGGTGGGGGGTGGGAGTGGAGAAAGGGAAAAAAGAGATGGTTGGTAAACATTTACCAGCACACTGCTGCCTAGAACTGGAATGAGTTGGAATGAGTTGCCTCAGGAAGTAAGGGGTTCCACCTCACTAGGGACTTTCAAGAAAGGGTCCCTTCAGGGGAGGCTAGGTGGAAAAAGCACCAGCCCCTGGAGTCAGGAGGACCCGAGTTCAGTTCCGGCCTAACACCCACACAAAAAAAACTAGCCATGTAGTCTTGGGCAAGTTAACCCCAACTGCCCTCCAAAAAGCTTAAAAAAAAAAAAAAAGGGTCCCTTCGTTGTTGATTATACTGTAGGGGGAGTTCTTGCTCAGGTATGAGTTGGATTGTCTGCCCTTTGAGGTCCCTTCCAACTTGGAGATTCTGTGTCTCTATGCCCATTAAAAAGATTAAAAAGGGACATAATGGATGAATGGATAGAAGGTGGGAGACATGGACAGCAAAACCCTCATTAGAATCACAGGAAGGACAACTTGAACAATCATTCATTGTTTAAGGAGGTGATCAAACTTGCTGAATTGAACAAGGGGTTACGTGGATTCTCAGGAAGGATGTTTAAGTTCTTAAAAAAATGACTCTTACAAAATGGTGACCAGCCTTCATCTTATGAGAGACATAAAAAAAATCAATATTTGAGGTGTCTTCTTTTCCTATTTTGAAAGGTACCAGAAGGAGAAAAATATTTTTTGGCTCTAGGAAGTTCTCTTCAGTGTTTTGCCCCCTTCTTTTGCCTTCTGCTATTATACCACAGGACAGAATCTCTCCAAGATCTATGTTCCTACCAGCAGAAAAGGAGCAAACTCTGAAATTGTGCCACGTCTTGGAAAAGAATACTTCCTTTCTCCCCTTAACAAAGGGGCACAGATTGCTTGACCTTAAAGGAATGCTGATGGGTAAAGGAATCAGGAAAATCTCTTCACTTTGGATTCATTACCCATTCTGGAAAGCAACATGGACTTATATTTGAAAAGTGATGAAAATGCCCCTTCTCTTTTGCTTCTCTAGACATACCACTGCTAGGCATCTACCTCAAGGAGGTCAAAGATCCCATATACACCAAAATATTTGTAGCTGCATTTTTTTGTGTTAGCAAAGAACCAGAAGCAAAGTAGGTGTCCTCCGATTAGGGAATGGCTAAAAATGTGGTACATGAATGCCATAGAATATTACTGCACAGTAAAAATCAGTGATTTTGAAGAATTCAGAAAAGCATAGGAAAGTTTATGTGGAATGATACAGAATGAAATAGGGAAAATTATATGTGCCATGATTTCACCAATGTAACTAGAAAGAACAAAGAATCAAAATTGAATGTTGTGTAGTTTTAATGACCAAGAAGCTTGGCCCTGAAAAAGAATGGAGAAACTTCCCCTTTCTCCCTTTGTTGCAGGGGTAGAGGACTATGCATATGGGATTGTATAAATTTTCAGCCTCAATTTACATTTTTGCTTTTGGTTTGGTGGTTTTATTTTTTTTTTGGTTGAATGTCTTTTTTCTCTATTTTAAACAATTTTTTTTTAACAAAAAAAGAAATGTTGCTCTGGAATAGAAATAGGAAACAAAGGATGAAGAGCAAGAGATGGGGGAAGAATCTATTAAATAATGAAAGTGATTTTAAAACACCTTTTTTAATTATTGTTTTTTTTTTTTTTAAAGATTCACTGCAGTTGGCTCAGGTCTCTGGCAATCATAAGCAACATAATAATAATCGCAATAATAATAATATCTGACAGTAAGAGTGAAAGCTGCCTAAATATGACCTGGCAGGTCAGTGAAAGCATCTACCAGCATAAATCTATCTGGGAGCAGGGTAAAGCTAGGCCTTCAGGCTAGGTACCACTCTGTTAATAGCGAGGAGTGTAAGATGTGAATGGGCTTGTTACCTGCTATGTTGATGCTATGAAATTTTTTTTTGTCTAGAATTGCTATTAGGAATGCAGCACCAGGGACCACAAGAAGCCAGAAACACTGTTCATCAAGGCCAAAGAGAAGTTGACATGTAACCCCTGGTCAGCTACACATAGAAGTGACTGCTTGGGAACTTCCAGCTGTGGTAAAAAGCCCTAGGGCAAACCCAGGAGAAAGTATGTAACAATGAGCTCAAAGGAATTCAGAAGTGAGGCCAGGTCTATGGCTGTCCATGTATTTCTGCAGTGGTTTATAGATTACAGCCAGGACCCTGTGCCAGGTGTCGCACCCAACAGAACCGAGCATCAAGACCTTTATACCTGCTTCCATCCATGATGCCACCCCCACCAAAATCAGCCTCACAAATATGACCTGGGTAATGAATTTCCTGCCTCAGAGATCCACTCATTCAGGGCGAGCTGCTGTCATGAGTGAAAGAGGACAGAGGCCCAATGTCAATGGGCCTCCTGCCACAGCAGCAATTAGCCCACATTCCCTGCCTGCAAAGTTTGTAGTCCCTTCACTGAGTACACCCAGCTATGAGTTGTGCGGATCAAATGAGATAATAACATGTAAAGTGTTTTGCAAACCTTAAAGTGCTATATTAACTTTTATTATTTACACACATCCCCCAGTCAGCCCACTACCCTATTGGTGCCACCGACTACTGGCCTGAACTGTGTACCCAGGCACAGCTCCAGTAGCAGTAAAATTCCAAAAGTCACATGCCTAGTGGCTGAGGAAAACGGTGGTGAAGAGAAAGAAACAAAAAGAAATAGTTAAGGTCTTAGTCCTCACCCAGTCCTGTGTTCAAATGCATCACTTACCTGTTGATTACAGATGGTGCTGTGCCATTATTTAGGTGAGATTAACCAATAATCAGTCAGCAAACATTGATTTAGCCCATACATTGTACCAAGTACCTTTTAGTTTCCCAAAAGAAAAAAAGTAAGATAGTTTTTGTCCTTAAGGAATTTATATTCTATTCTTAGTAGAAGGAGATATGACAACTTCACAGTTAATTAAATACAGGAGATTATATATGTACATATATATACTTATGTATAATTATATAGATTTTATATGTAATATACACATAAACACATGCATACATATATAACATTACAGTAGACATACACATAAACACAAAGTAGGGAGCCACTGAATATTTATTGACTAAGTGGCACATACACATATGTAAACATGTACACATAGATTATCTACACATGGATGTTATATACTTGTACATAGGTTTATACATATCTATATGCCTATAGATATATACCTATATATGTATAACTATACACACACATATATACACACATATACATGTCTATACATGGGATTGGAATTGTGATTTCATCGATGTAGGGAGCTCCTGGTGAGACAATTCCTCTATTAATGCAGATGAGCACCTTTTCTGAACCTTATGTTCTTAGATAGTTGCCTGTATTTTGTCAAAGATTAGATTAAAGACATGTCTTCCTGACTCTGGGGCCAGCTCTCTATCTACTCTGCCATGCTGTCTTCTCACAGGACACACACACACACACACACACACACACACACACACACACACACACTCAAACACCAGCATGGTGGGCCAGGGCCATTAACAACTGGGGAAATGTTGTATGAAGAGGTACTTGATCAGAGTCTCCAGAAGTGGAAGGGAAGATCAAGTGCATTCCAGGCATGGGACACAGCCTGTGCTAAGGCATGGAGGCTAGAGATAAAATTTTGTACATGAGGAACAGCAAGTAGGAGGAAAAGGTGCATGATGGGCAGTGGAACCATGGAATTATAGATTTTTTTTAATTTAAATGCTTTATTAACTGCTGATTGACATTATTCGTTTCTGCCAGATTTTGAGTTACAAATTTTCTCCCCGTTTTCCCCCCACCCATCCCCCCAAAACAGCAGTCCCACAGGATATCCCCACCTCCAATCTGCTCTCTCCCATATTTTCTCCCATACACGTTTCAACTTTTCCAATGGATCTCTATGCCTCAGTGCCTGTATATCTTTTTTCTTAATTACATGTAAGATGGTATTAATAATATTATATATATATACACTCACATATATATATTTGAATATTTGATTTAAACTTTCAATTCCAGATTAATTCCCTTCCCCCCCCCCTGCTACCCACCCCCACTAGGGGGACAAGCAGTTCAGTATAGGTTGTACATGTGTGGCTAATGCAAAACAATAACATAGTAGATGTACTGTAAAAGACTGACTATATTTCCCTCCCTCCTATCCCACCTCACACTTGTTCTATTCTCTACTTTGATCCTGTCCCTTTTCAAAAGTGGGTGCTTCCAACTTCCCTCCCCCCCAGCCTGCCCTCCCTTCCATCATCCCCCTTCACATTCCCTTCCCCCCCTATCCTCCTGGAGGGTGAAATCCCCTATTTAGTGTGTATTTCCCTCCCTTCTCAAGCCAAATTCAATAGGAATAAGGTTGACCTATTCCCTTTTGCCTTCCTATTCTTCCCCTCCATTGTAACCATTTTCCCTTGCCTCTTCTGTATGAGATAGTTTGCCCCACTCTGTCTCTCCCCATCTCCTCTCATTATATTCCTCTCACCTCTTAATTTCACCTTTTAAGTATCATCCCTTCCTGTTAAATTGGTCCCGTGCCCTCTATCTATGTATACCTGTAAACGTATATACACACATTCACATACGTATTCATATGCCCGAATACCCTCATATAAAGACATATATATATATATATTTCTAATCCCTTCAACTACTGAGAAAAGTTTCATAGGTTACAATTATTGTTTTTCCATGTAGGAATGTTAATAGTTCAACTTTGGCCAGGTGGCTCAGCGAGCAAGAGCACCGGCTCCAGTGCCGAGACGACCCGGATCAAATCCAGGCCCAGACACCCAGCACCATACCCAGAAACAACAACCGGCCATGCAACCCTGAACAAGCCACTCAACCCCGATTGCTTAAAAAAAAAAAATAGTTCAACTTTGATAAGTTCCTTATGATTTCTTTTCCCTGTTTACCTTTTCATGCTACTCTTGCTTCTTGTATCTGAATGTCAAATTTTCTATTCAACTCTGGTTTTTTCAGCAAGAATGCTTGAAAGTCCTGTATTCCACTGAATGACCATATTTTCCCCTGAAACATGATACTCAGTTTTGCTGGGTAGGTGACTCTTGGTTTTAATCCCAGCTCCCTTGACCTCCGGAATATCACATTCCAGGCCCTTCGACCCCTCAGTGTAGAAGCTGCCAGATCCTGGGTTATCCTGATTGTGTTTCCACAATATTCAAATTGTTTCTTTCTGGCTGCTTGTAATATTCTCTCCTTAATCTGGGAATTCTGGAACCTGGCTATAATATTCCTAGGAGTTTTCTTTTTGGGATCTTTTTCAGGAGGTGATCGGTGGATTCTTTCAACCTCTATTTTGCCCTCTGGTTCTAAAACATCAGGGCAGTTTTCTTTGAGAACTTCCTGGAGGATGCTTTCCAGGCTCTTACTTTGGTCATGGCTCTCAGGCAGTCCAATAATTTTTAAATTATCTCTCCTGGATCTATTTTCCAGGTCAGTGGTTTTTCCCATGAGATATTTCACATTGCCTTCTATTCTTTCATTTGTTTGGATCTGTTTAACAGCATCTTGATTTCTCATAAAGTCATTAGCTTCCATTTGCTCCAATCTAATTCTGAAGCAATGATTCTCCTCAGTGAGCTTTTGAGATTCTTTTTCCATCTGGCAAATTCGACTTTTTAAGGCATTCTTCTCCTCATTGCCTTTCTGAGCCTCCTATGCCATTTGAGTCAGTCTGTTTTTTAAGGTATTATTTTCTTCAGTCAGGCTGTTGACTCTCATTTCATAATTTTCTTGCATTGTTCTCATTTCTCTTCCCAATTTTTCCTCCACTTCTCTTATCTGCTTCTTAAGGTCCTCTATGGCCTGTAACCAGCTTGTATTTTCCTTTGAAGCTTTTGGTACAGGAGTTCTGACTTCACTGTTTTCCTCCTGTTCCATGCCTTGCTCCTTCTTATCCCCAAAATAGGAGTGTAATGTTGGAATCTTCTGTCTGCTTTTTTCCTTTGCCTGCTCATTTTGCCACTCAATGATTTGACTTTTGGGCTTTTTGCCACAGTAGGACTCTGTCACCAGACAGGGGAGTTTTCGTCCCAAACACTGGGGTTTTCTCAGCTGCCGGAGGTATTAGATGGATGCCCTCTCTGAGGTCTCCACACTCTCTGGCAAGCCGTACACACACCCCAGGACCTCCACCCTAGACTGCAATCCAGATCCAAGCAGGTTAAAGCAAGAGCGATTACCCCTCAGACTGGTGCTTGGTTTCTCGCTCTGGGGGTAAAAGCCACGCACTCCCACTTCCTGGGTCCCAAAGTCCAGACTGCACTGGCCTCTCACCTTGTCCTTCGCATCTATGTATTGATAAATCTGGAAACGGCCACAGCTGCTGCTGATCTGGAGTCCCTCTGGCTGGTGGCTGGTCAGGCCCGCCCTGGGGCTAAAGCCTCGGCGTGGGGCTGGGCTTGGATCCCAGAGCGCTGTGCTGGCCGATTCCTGCCGGCCTGTCGGGCTGTCCTCAGCGAGAGGTTAGCTTCTCTGTGTCATTTTGTGGGTTCTGCAGCTCCAAAGTTTGTTTAGAGTCCCCTTTTTACATGGATTGGGGAGGGTGGAAGCCGGAGCCGCGGGAAGGTCGTGCTTCTACTCCCCATGGGATTATAGATTTAAAGATGGAAGGAACCTTAAAGGCTATGCAGTCCAACCCCCTCATTTTATAGATGAGGGAACTGAGGCCCAGAGAGGTTGAGACTTGTCTGAGTTCAGGAAACTATTAGGTGGCAGAACCAGAATTTGAACCTAGAACCTGTGGCTTAAAATCAAGTATACTTTGCACATTGGAGGCAGCTAGATGGTACAGTGAATATAGTATTGAATTTGGAGTCAAGAAGACCTGAGTTTGAATCCTGCCTCAAATACTACTAGTGGTGTGGCAATTGGTAAGTCTCTTAACCTCTGTCTGCCTCAGTTTCCTTATCTGTAAAATTCGGATAATAATAGCACCTACTTTACAGGGTTGTTGTGAGAATCAAATGAGATAACCTATGTAAAGTGCTTTGTATGCACTATATAAATGTTTATAATTATTATTAATTATTTTTATGTACTACATGTAATTAGCTGGAAAGAAAGTGTGTAGTCAGGACCCTAGCTTTGTCTTATTTTGTTGTGCTTTCTAAAGAGATTGGCATCACTGTGAAGGCCTGGGGTTAAATTAGATATTGGAAACATAAAGAAACTATGGGGAAAATCTACTCCTATGAGAAAGAATGCCATCTGTAGACAGGAAAACAGAAAGTACCTGATTAATTTGTAATACTTGTTCTTCGAACTGTGCTTTCATCTCCTACCTTTGTCCTTCTCTCCATCAGCATTGTACTAGGCCACATTCATCTTTCAAATCTGTACCACCTCCAATTTATTCCTAACCCAGTTGTAAGATTATAAATTGACAAATCATATTATACTTGGGTGTTGGAAAGGGGAGAACATGGCTATGAGACCTGTTTGCACGTCCATGGTCCAATATCCCCTTGTTTATATAAGTAATAATTTTTAAAATGCCTCAACTAAGCCAAGAAAATGCAGAACATTAAATTAATTTTTTAAACAATTTGCAGGAGCCAGACTGTGAAGACATGCTAAATGAAGGAGGGGAGGGGGGAGAAGGGGAAGTATTGTATTTTCTCTTAAAGGCAGAGAAAACGACCAAAACTTCTTGAGCAAAAGGGTGATGTGATCATATTTGGATCATATCAGTTTGGCAGCTATATGAAGGATGGATTGGAGTGGGAGAAAGACTAGATTCAAGGAGACCAATTAGAAAGAGACTCTCTATCAACAGTCCAGACAAAAGTAGATGGGGGCCTGGAATAAGGTAGTAGTAGTGTGAGTAGAAAGGGGATAGATATGAGAAATGTTGAGGAAGTTGAAATTATAATTTTTAATAATCGATTGGAAGTTTAATGAGCATGAAGAGTTTAAGGATGACTCCTAGGTTATTATTCTGAGTAACTAGAAGAATGAAAGGCAAGCTCAAAAGAGGGGCAAATTTGGGGGGAAAGTTGACTTCTGTTCAGGACTTATTGGGCTTGAGATGCCCATGGTACATGCAAGTGGAAATATCCACCAGGTAGGTGCTCAGGAGAGGGATGAAGGCTGGATATGTAAATTTGGGAGTTTTATACAAAGAGCTGATGGGAGTTGAAATGTACATGTATGTGAGTGAAAGAGAGAGAGAGGATGATGATGATGATGAAGAAGAAGAAGAAGAAGAACCTTTAAAGAAGATCAAGTATTTGTCTGATGATAAGAAGAAAACCACAAAAGAGCAGAATCAAGAAAATCTGGGCAAGACAGAGTTTCTAGGAAGAGAGTGGTCAATAGCGTCAAAAGCTACAGAAAAGTAAATAACAATGAGGAATGAGAAAAGGCCATTGCATTTAGCAAAAATCACTCATTGGTGACCTTAAAGAGAGCAATTCTTGCTGGATGATAGTGATGGAAGACAAATTGTAAGGGAGTGAAAAATGAATGGGAGTTGGGAAGGTGGAAGCCTGTCCTGAAACTCTTGTTATCTTTAGGGATTGGCAGAGTGGACCCAGTTGCAGTCTTGGCCCAGCTCTTAGATCCTACTTTCTATCCCTAAAATGATGTAAAGTAACATTTACCCATGGTTACCAGACTAGATGGATGACAAATGTTCATGCCCACTCATACACACATAGGAATATACACATGTTTTAGTCAACACTTCTTTCAACCTGAGGTTGAGGCCAGAGGAAAATCAGTCAAAACTAGAGCAAACCTGTCCTATCATGTCTTGAAGTTTTTGTCCCCTCCATCTTTTGGGTTGTACTTGTGACACCAAGTTTTTCCCCAAATGAAGAAAGTCTCCTATCCCTAGCCCTGTAGAGCAAAGGCAACAAACACCTTATGCAAGCCTGGGCTATAGCACTCCCAAGTGCAGTCCAGCAAAGAACAGATGTCTTTTTAAAGAAATTATTATTTATTTATTTTTAATTTTTATTTTTTTTGCATTTCGAGTTCCAAATTCTCTCTCTCCCTCCAGTTCTTCCTCCACCCATTAAGAAGGCTAGCAATATGATATTGATTATACATGTGAAATCATGCTAAACTTGTTTTCCTATTAGCCATGTGTAGCAGCAAGCACCCCAGCATCCCCAGGGTGGCTGCCAACACAGGTTCTTAGATCTGCTTTTCTAAAGGAAAGCAATTCAAAATGGGTTAACAAGCTCACTTTACTCAATCAAACATATATCGTTTACCTAGTTCAGGGGGGAAAGGGTCAGTACCCTGAACTTCAGAGTATACAGACGGAAGTTACAAGACAGAGAAACAGATCAAGCAGACAGGCTTCCAAACTGTCCAGCCATTACATCCATGCCAAATCACAGTTACCAGAGAAGGAAGCATCAACATCTGGGTTTTCAAAGCCATGGGGCTCTCAACAGCTTCCCAGAGTCTCATCTGGTCAAATCACACAACACTTCTCAAAGTGAGTCCCAAAGCAAAGCCTCCCATCAGGGCTTACATAGCCTTCTCCTGGCTCAGAGAATGTAACAACCCTCTTGACCCATTGCCCAATCACAAAGCACCAAGGTGTGGGCATTCCTGAAAACCAAGCCTCCTGCCACAGGCTCCATGTGACCACATTCAGCCTATTAGGGGGCAGAGTATATTTTCAAATCAAGGACGGTTCTCAGAGTCTCGTGAGCCTATCAAAGGTCCTAGGGGCAGGGAAGATCTTTAAATTTGCATTTCTATTACACCATGTCACAAAAAAAGTAGCAAAATAAAAAGTGAAAAAACTATGCTTCAGTTTGCACTCACAATTCATCAGTTCTCTTTCTGGAGGTGGATAGCATTTTTCATCATGGGTCCTTTGTAATTGTCTTGGATCATAGTATTGATCAGAGTAGCTAAGTCTTTCACAGCTGATAATCATTATAGTATCACTATTACTGTATGCAATATTCTCCTGGTTTTGCTCACTTCACTTTGTATCATTTTATATGAGACTTTCCAGGTTTTTCTGAAACCATTTCCCTCATCAATTGTTGTTGTTGTTGTTGTTGTTAATTTATTTATTTTTAGTTTTCAACATTCACTTCCATAAGTTTTAAATTTTTCTCTCCCTAAGACAGCATGAAATCTGATATAGGCTCCACATATACATTCCTATTAAACATATTTTCACATTAGTCATGTTGTATAGAAGAATGGGAGTAACCATGAGAAAGAAAAACATAAAACAAAACAAAAAAAAAGAAAATAGACTCCTTGGATCTGCATTCAGATTCCATATTTCTTTCTCTGAATATGAATGGCATTTTCCATCATGAGTCTTTTGGAATTGTTTTAGCTCTTAGCATTCCTCAGCAAGAAGATCTAAGTCTATGTAGTGCCAAAGCAATATTCACAGCAACAATGGTGACTATTGTCAGCATAGTTCTGAATTGCAAAATATAACAGACTCTCCATGTATAAGGCAGAAGAAAAACATTTATTCAGACACCAGAAACTGAATCCCCAAACTGGAAAGTCAAATACCAACAGGAGAAAACCGAATCCATCATAGCAACAAAGAAGTTAATATACCATAACACAGCAGGGAGCCACACCATCCTTTAGCCTTTCCACAAATAAACACTCACAAGCCTAGCTGTCTCCTTGCCTGCATCCTCTTTTTCCACTGTTCTAACTGCTCTGAATCTCAGCTTCCTCTGGGCTTTGCTCCACCTGTTCAGCAAGCTCCTTCCATCACAGGTTCCATGTGATTACGTTTTGCCTGTTAAGGGGCAGGGAAGACCTTCAAATTCCCTTAAGCCTGCCCTAAGGGGCAGGGGAGATCTTCAAATTGCCATTACAATCCATCAAAGTCAGTCATCACATACTGCGGCTGTTACTGTGTACAATGTTCTCCTGGTTCTGCTCACTTCTCTCAGCATCAGTTCATATAAGTCTTTCCAGGTTTTTCTGAAGTCAGCCTGCTCATCATTCCTTATAGCACAATAGTGTTCCATCAAAATAATATACCACAACTTGTTCAGTCACTCCCCAACTGATAGGCATCCCTTCAATTTCCAATTCTTTGCCACCACAGAAAGAACTTCTGTAAACATTTTTGTACAAATAAGTCCTTTTTTCCTTTTCTTTGATCTCTTTGGGATGAGGGCATGCACAGTTTTCTAACTCTTTGGACAGAGTTTCAAATTAACATTACATTTTCAAATTACATCAATATGCAGCCCCCAGGGATTCTTATGTATGGATTAGTGGCCCCCTTTTCTATTTTAGCTTGACACCACTGCCATAGAGGATAACTTATTTAGTTTGAGTAATT
>NW_027185737.1:846476-871855 GCF_028583685.1 Petaurus breviceps papuanus
ATAGTGGAAAAATTATTGGACCTGGAGTCATTAGAGATCTCAGTTAGAATATAATTTCTGAATATGGAAATGTTTTGCATGACTGCACATGTATAACCTATATTGAATTGTTTGCCTTCTCAATGGGAGGTGGGGTGGGGAAGGACAAAGGGAGAGAATTTGGAACTCAAAGTTTTAAAAATGAATGTTAAAAGTTGTTTTTACATATAAATGGGGAAAAATAAAATACTAAATAAATTTTTTAAAAGACTATTATCTCAGGGTGGCTAGGTGGTGCAGTGAATAGAGCTCTGGCCCTGGAGTCAGGAGGACCTGGGTTTGGATCTGGCCTCAGATACTTAACACTTAACTAGCTGTGTGACCTTGGGCAAGTCACTTAACCCTAATTGCCCTTCAAAAAGCAAAAAAAAAAAAATATTATCTCTGACACTACTTGTACCATCCTGGGCAACTCATGTAACTTCTCTGAGTCTTAGTATCTGTATCATGCCTCTGTCATCCAATCTATCATTAAAGATGACAACGCACATAATAAAACATGTGCTTCACAGGGTTGTTGTGAGGGCTCAAATGAGGTAACATATGTGTAGATGCCAGATATTATTGTCTACAGTAAAACAATCCTGTGACATGAGTCAAAACTAGGAGAAAGATCATAAAAAATAAGAATATATTGCCAGACACTGGGTGAACTTGGTTCAGTGTTCTCCCTGCCTGGGGCTCTAAGCTAAGAAAGAGTTACCTTCAATCTTGACCAGAGTAAACTTGAGGACTAGGGGCAAGCATATAGATTTTGACACAGATTCGATTTTACTGGTTTAGTGGGTGTCCTAGTAAATATTGCACAACCAATTCTCCAGAGAACATACTTATAAGTTTAATCTGCATTATTAACATTTTCTTCATCACTTTCTGAAGTCAGGATGATAGACAAAACAATTTATCAAGTCCTTATTTGCAGGGTTTGCTGATTTCCAAGATGGAAATACTCACACTGAAAATTTAATGATTTATATAAATTGACTCCAGCACACCAATGTTTATATGCCAAGTGATATCTGGAACTGTGTAAGGAGTGATAGGAAGGGTAAGGAATATTGACTTGTCAGTGGCAATCAGTTGTTGAATAGCTGACTATAAAAATGCTTAATAGCTTTTGTTGACTTCTCACCATGAACAGAGTCCTTTATTGTTGAGATATGGGGTAGAGGAGAGTTGTACAACAGAAGGCAAGAGCTTTACCTTCAGGGGTTTCAGTCTAGTTGGGAAAAAGAACTTTCATATAATGGAACCACCAAAGAATATTTTATATGTGTGTGTGTGTGGGTGTATAAAATATAGAGCCTCATAGTAAATACATATGTATAGTGTGGGAACATTCTACATACATCCTCCATCTGGTCCTATTCCCTAAATTTACCTTAGTATAAACTAGAATGGAGACTCTCCAAAGAAAGAGTTATTTTCTGTACTACTTGAATCAATTTCAAATCAAAGCCAGTCTTTGAAGGAGATGAAGGTTATAGATTGGTAGAGAGGGGTGAGAGAAATAATTTTTAATAACCAATAATTCAGGAGGATACAGAGTTCTCTCCTTTTTCTAAAGTCCTGGTAGGGTAGCTATCGTGTTCTGCTCAGGCTTGGGTGGGGCAAACATTCTCTGTAATCTGGGAGTGGTCAGGATGTAGAGATAGTCTGCCCAAAGGTGACATGATGTCACTCTCAGCCTCTCATTTTAGTATAATCCATTTCCCATTGTGTTAACCAAACCGAGTTGATTGCCACCCCTAAGGAACACCTACTCTTTGAAGGGTACATACACCGTGAGCCCTCCTCCCTGATTGTCTTTGGTCTAAGAGAGAGGGCCAAATGACCATCCTTTTATATAATGTGCTGGCCTTATTAATAAAATGATTGAATTATCCAGAAACTATGTCTCTCTTAAACTATGTCTCTATTAAAACCTTTTTAATTCCCACAGAGTGGGTGGGTCAAATTCAAAGTAGAGAGAATTGTGGGAGCAAAGTCACAAAAATGGAACAAGGCTATCAGGTACATAGCAACCACTCTGATGAGAATAGTTCGACTTGAACCAAGGATTCCAAAAGAGACAGGGGAAAGGATGTCAGTAGCAGACAAGTCATCAGTCTACAATATAAAGCAGGAGCCAGAAGCTCTGTGTTCTTCTGGAGTATACATGGAGAAAGATTGCATCACTGGGAAGGAAGATTAGCCCTAATGACCTGGGGGAAATGGCATCTGAATCCTAGACCAGATGAAGAACTAAAAGTTTCAAAGCACTGAACTAGGACTCTTCTTGAAATGGAGAAGTAGGGTGAGCAATGCAGACCTTAGTCCAAGGCAGTAAAGTGAGTAGATAAGCAGCTGCTGCTGCTGGTCTTGGGAGGGACCATTGTCCTCTTACCTTTTCAGAGGCTGCATAGGCAGCTTGTACCAAAAAAAAAAAAAAAAGTACATGTGTTAGAGGGATGACACAGGCCTCATGGTCCCATATGATGGTTGTAGAGGTTATACTGGAAGAAAAAAGATCAGTGTATCCAGGTGAGACATCTTTGTGACAGAACAGTATAACTATTGTTGAGACATTTTTAGTCATGTCTGACTTTTTGTTGACCCCATTTGGGGTTTTTGATTGTTTTTTGGTTTGTTTGTTTTTTTTTGGCAAAGATACTAGAGAGGTTTGCCATTTACTTCTCCAGCTTGTTTTACAGATAAGGAAACTGAGGTAAACAGGGTTAAGTGACTTGTCCAGGTTCATGCAGCTAGTATGTATCTTTTTTATTTGAACTTGGGTCCTCCTGATTTCAAGTCTGGAGTTCTATCTAACTAGCAGCCAAACAATAATAGCTAGCATTTATATGGTGCTTTAAGGGTTACAAAGCACAATTTGTAAAGGAACCTTATTTCATCTTATTCTAACAACAACCCCATAAAGTAGCAGGTACTCTCATTATCCCTATTTTACTGATGAGGATACTAAAGGTAAGAGAAGTTGTGATTTGCCTAGGGTTACACCATTGTATTAAAGCATATTACATTCAGGTCTTACTGACTCCAAGTCCAATACTCTATCCACCTACCTACATGGGAGTTTCCATGCATGCCATCTAGCTACCTAGTAGAGCTCTGGGGATATCTGACTACTTGGATGTCTTTCCCTATGTATTTGTTTCTGTGTCTATATTTGTATTCCCCTGAGGAAAGGATTTCATATTTGGCTGAACTAAAGTCTGGCCTTTAGGCACTTGTTTTTCATGCTTGTCTGACTCTTTGTGATGGAATGGTTCACCATTTCCTTCTCTAGTGAATTAGACAAACAGGTTAAATGACTTGCCCAGGGTCACATAGCTAGTGAACATCTGAGACCAGATTTGAACTCAGGTATTCCTGCCTCAAAAGTCTTAGGCACAGAGCATACCAAATAGTTGAGCAGCGTATTTTCTTCCTAGTGGGACATGCTTCCTCCCTGAGGCAAATGAGACCCCTGCAGCTCACCCTGAGCTCCTCCACTCATCTAGGTAGAGGCATTCCCAGTACTCTGGGAGCAAGGAGGCAAAGGTCAGATTTACTGGTAGGTAGTTTGCAATTGTACCCATGGTTAGAGTGTCTTCTGTACGTACA
Organism: Petaurus breviceps papuanus; assembly: GCF_028583685.1. Taxonomy (NCBI): domain Eukaryota; kingdom Metazoa; phylum Chordata; class Mammalia; order Diprotodontia; family Petauridae; genus Petaurus; species Petaurus breviceps. The sequence continues at coordinate 850,119 of NW_027185737.1, forward strand.
CTACTGCTTGCCCAGCCCCAATTGTTTTTAATCCATGGTGAAAGAATTTTTTAGCTCTAGTTCTGACTGTACCTACTGATAAGAAGCACCCATTTCCTGAAGCTATATAGCCCTAGAGATGCTGGAAGGGCAACATGGTCAATTTGTAATTAAACAATTTAAACAGAATATAGTTAATTTTTTTAAATCGATTTTTGTTAGTTTTTGTTTTTATACCTTCCATATATCCCCCTGTATACTTCTTTTCCCTTCCTTCTCTCCCAAAGAGTCATCCCATATAACAAAGACTTTTTTTAATATATTAATGAACTGAAAAAAATCTGAATGTATGTGCTACACTCCATACCCGTGGACAGCCCACCCCTGTTTGTCAAGGAGTAGAGGGAGGTGTCTTTTCATATTGTTTTCCTTGGCTCTGCTTACTTCACTTTGTATCAGTTCAGGTAAGACTTCCTATGCTTCTCTGCATTGGTCATATCTGTTTTTCTTACAGCCTAGTGATATTCCATTATATTTATGTTCTATAATTTGTTTAGTTACTGGCCCAATCCATGAAGTTCTTTTAGGATTAGCCTAATTTTCCTCAGATCTTGAGCCCAGTTTCATTAAGTTGTTCTATTCAGGACACACAGTTTGGCTAAGCCATAGTTAGTAGTGGCCACCTTATGGGTCAAAAGCTGGGTTTACTGACCCAGGCCTCTGGCAGGTACTATTTTTGCATTTCTTTGCATTCCAAGTGCTTATGTGGTATCTGGCATTGCTTCATTAGCACTTGTTGACTAACTCATATGCCCTAGATATGCTGGGCAGAACTCGAGGCCCTTCGGGTAGCTGTTACTTCCTACTCCAAGAGAAACCTTGATAACTTCTCCTTGTCCATTTGTGACCCTCAGTTTAGACTTTATGGAACACTCTCAGGCACATCTGCTGCTCCATTCCATTCCTGCCTCCCCCCAAATTGCCTTTAGGACATGAAGGTTTTCATGGTACTTTATGCATTTTCCAAAGATACAACATTGCATGGACTATTGGGGAGAATTAGTTCTCTGAGATCAGATAATATAGTACTAGAAATACTGTGTGCGTCAGAGGAAGGAGTCATATGGTCCATTTTTTAGGTCCCCCTCCCTCCAGTTTGTAGTACAATTCTTATTGGTTATGTACATTGACTAATAACCCTTTAGGATTCATGTGTCCAGTGAAAATAATATCCCATAGCACATGGGGAAATGAGATAATTAGGGTATATCACAGCATTTTTTTCTATTTCTTTAACTAATTCCTGAATTTTTCCTTCCCCAGATAATTGATCTAATTTTATTATATATGTTATTTTATTATTATTGTTCTAATTATTTTTAGGAACCTGGATTGTCTAGGACTGAAGTTGCACTTCAAAGTAGCATGGGCAAATCCTCACGCCGGGTCACAAAGTAGAGTTTATTTATACGAATGTTTCTTCTCCCTAATCTTTAGGTGGAAGAAGTTCGGGCGTTTCCATAGGTCACTAGAAGAATATCTGATTTGCCTCCACCCCTCCTAGGGCCCATATATAAACTTCAAGGTCAGCTAGCTCCTTCCTGTTTGATGCAGGCTAGAATCATGTTCCCTCTTCACCCTTAAACCATCCCTCTTTCTACTACATTAAAGCAGAGCAAGTAACTAGGGCTACCCAACACCAGTAGTGGGTCCAATAGCTATTTTTTTGTGGGGCAGAACTGAGTTTGGTGTAAGAGATATGTAAGAACAATCTTATTGCCACAGCATTATCTGGTACTTGCAACTAATGTTCTCTCAGCAGAAGATGTAAAGGTAAAGGCACTTGGAACATAAATGGTTTGGGAAGATATTAAGTCACAACCTCTAGAGACATTTGCCTACCTCTGGGTACCTAAAAAGGGCCAATCATTTGCTACTAAGGTCAGTAAAGAGCCCTTGGCTGGTTCTGTAGCCTTTCTTTGTCATAGCTCTTGTTGCTGCTTGTCCTTCATTCTGTAAGAGGACCATGACATCAAGGAGGTGATGCCATGACATGCAAGAGGATTGGATTTAAGTGAGGGAGGGCTATGCAAAGTCACCAGCCCCATTTTCTCCTCCAGAGCCATCTGGGTCCAGGTGACTGGAGATGGCCCTAACTGCAGTGGGAGACCTTGACTTTTTAAAGCCAAGTTTTCACCTCAGTTTGACTGAGGCAACTCCCATTTAGTGATTAAGGTTAGGTAAGAAATGAGGCAGAGAACGGCCTCTATTGACTTATCAGGGTCTTCCACTCCCTTGTCTTAGCACAGAACTCTGGAAGCACCATCACAAAAGCTTGGTTCTCTCTTTCAGCTGAACATTGGGAAGGGCAACATGTTGTGGAATATAATGAACTGTGGACTACTGGCTATTCATCCTAGCTGAACTTACACAGTAGGACTAAGATTGTAACAGGAGTGCATTCCTTAGCTTTCCATATTCCCAGCCACTTGGCTCTAGGAACACAATACCAACAGTACCTATCTCTTCCTACTCAAAGGACCTAGCCAGTATCAAAGTCCACATTCATTTGATCCTATTTGATCCAACTCCCCACTCTTATTCCAGTTGGGAGACTTTCTTTTCTTCAAAAGATAAATTATTATTGATATTTTTATCTTTATATCACATAGATTTCCCCATGTACCCTTTCCCCTATAAGACATCCACTATCCCTTCTAACTAAGAATTTTCTAAAAACAGAAAAAAATGAGGAAGAACAGAAAAAAAGGAGCAAAACCAACCAATATTTTGAAACAGTCTTACATATGCAATGTTCCCTGCCCATTGATTCCCCACCTCCATGCAGGAGTGGTGGGGAGGTCTGGTTATATGTCTTTGGGCCAGGAGTATTCTTTATAATTTTGCAATATTCATGTTTTGTGGTGGTTGTTCTTTCCATTTATATTGTTGTAGTCATTGTGTATGTTTTCCTGGCTGTGCTGACCTCAATCTGCTTTAATTCATTTAAGTCTGCCCATGTTTCTCTGTATTCATTATTTATCATTTCTTATAGCACAGTAACATTCCATTCCATTCCTATATCACAATGTGTTTAGCCATTCCCCAACTAATGGACATTTACTTTGTATTTAGTTCTTTTGCAGTAGATAGAACTCCAGGCCTGGACTCAGGAGGACCTGAGTTCAAATCTGGCCTCAGACATGTACTAGCTATATGATCCTGAGCAAGTCATTTAATCCTGTCTGCCTCAGTTTCCTCATCTGTAAAATGAGCTGGAGAAGTGTTGGTGTTTAGGGGTTCTGAGACCCCAAAATAGCGACACACAGGTCCTTCCTTGAATGAATTCAATCCAAGCCTTCTTTCAGTCAAAGACAAGGTTTATTAGAATACCAATAGAGTGTGGGCATGATTCTAAAAATCCACATTATTGGCCAGACTGAATCTGAACTGACTAGATTCTTAAGGAATCTGAGCACCCTAATGGAAGCAAGATGGAGGGACTGAGGAATGGCCAAATAGTATGGGGTGACTGGGAGGTAAGGGGTCTATATGGGATTTTTTTTTTTGCTTTTTGGAGGGCAATTGGGGCAAAGTGACTTACCCAAGGTCACACCACTAGTTTTTGTGTTAAGTGGCTGAGGCTGGATTTGAACTCAGGTTCTCCTGATGCCAGGGCCGGTGCTCTATTCACTGCTTAGCCACCCCCTAGATGGGATTAAAGGTGGAACGGCCAGCGGTGATCAGAGCTAACAGACAATGAAGAGCTGGGCTAGGTTAGAGGTAGAAGAATTGTGAGATTGGGCATAGGCTACAATGAAAGGCCAGTTGGCTGGGATGGGTTGATGCCTCAGACAAATGCCAAAGACTTGACCAAGTAGGAAAATTCAAGGAGAGTTCAAAGGGGAAGTTCAGGGGAGGCTTTCCAGGGTCTGTAAACAAATGGGACTCAAATTCTTTTGGGGTAATGGGCTAAGGTCTCGAGATGGGCCTGTACCCTGTCAGAAGGATGTGGAAAACCTTTCTAGTATCTTTGTCAAGAAAACTCCAAATGGGGTCATGAAGAGTCAGGTATGATTGAAAAATGACTGTACAACAAACAACATAGCTACCACAAGGTGTGGCAATCAGACTGCTGCGACTGAGGCACTCCTCCCCACTTCCAAAGGTCATCTCCAAAGGTAGTTCAAACATCTAGAAGAACAAAGTTCATAGAACTGTAGACTGTACTATGGGGAGCTAACATGGTGTGGAGGAAATAGTCCAGAATTCAAAGTTAGGAGAGACCTCTGTTTGAAACCTACTGCTGACATTCACTAACTCTAAGACAGGTCAGGACTCTGAGCCTCTGTTTTCTCATCTGTAAAATGAATAGAGTAACAACTCTAGAAGCTACCTCACAAGAATATAGTGAGAATCAAATGAAATGGCTATAAAAATGACTTTTAAAATCTTAAAGTCAGGGCAGCTAGGTGGCACAGTGAATAGAGCACTAGACCTGGAGTCAGGAGGACCTGAGTTCAAATTCGGCCTCAGACACTTGACATAATTACTAGTGGTGCGACTTTGGGTAAGTCACAACCCCAATTCCCCTCCAAAAAGCAAAAAACAAACAAAAAAATAAAAATCTTAAAATTATAACATTATAACATCAGCTATTATTGTCAATGCCAGTAATCCTGAAAGTTCCCTCAGAATCTGGAGCACTCTTGCCCTGGAATATCCTACCCCTTCTGTGGTCTAATCACCTTAGAATATCCCTCTACAAGGCCTACCCCATTTTCCCCACTGACAAGTTTCTCCTGGAGCCCCCATTTTGTGAGGGGATCCAGACCAGCCTACCATCATTCTCCTCTTGGCCTGTTCTGACTTTCTCTGTACTTTAAAATGATGCCCCTGGCACCTTCATTCTCCCATCCTCCTTTTCAGGTCCCTTTTGTGTATTGTCTTCCCCCATTAGAATATAAGCTGCTTGAGGGCAGGGACCATCTTTCTTTTTGGTTGTATTATCCTTAGTGCTATTAGACAATGTCTGTCACATAGTAAGTATTTAATGAATGCTTATTTCCTCCCTCCCTCCCTCCCTTTCCCTTCCTTCCTTCCTTCTTCACTTCTTATCACTGCCATATTTTTTGAACATTGCAATGTTTGGCCTTTCAGCTAGATAGGTGCCCCACCCCCACCCCCCCAACCATAGTGATTGCTGAAAACCTTTTTCTCTTTCTGGGAGACTGAATTAGGGGAATGCACTACATAGGAAATCCAGAGCGAGAGGGTTCAGGAACTTTCACTTCTCTAGTCCCTGATTCTTGTTTCTGGGTCATTGCTTCTACCATGGCTGCCTTGTGGTTGAGAGCATTGTCTGTCATTGTCTCTCCAGTGCTAGATACAACTCTTGATACTTTACCTCTACCTGGTTGATGCCATCACTTGAGAAGAAAGGCTGCCATCCTTGGGTCAGTTCCTAGGGAGCTATAGTAATATATAGGCACCTTCCTGAAGACCAAAGTCATTCTCAGGTCTATGGTCTCTGACATGGCCTGAGAAAGGGGGAAAAGACATAAAGGGGCAATCACCTTTTTAAAGGTCAGCTCAAAGGCATGGTTATTCTCAATAATGAGCCAAGGAATCACATCACCCCCAAAGCACAATGTTCTAAATCTTATTCTGGTACTTGTCAATGGGCAGGCCCAGCACTCTATATGGAGAGATGTTATCAGTCCTAAACTATGTCTCCCACCCCTGTAAATAAACCAAGCTTGTCAGAGACCTCTCTAAATCAGCACCTTATACTCCCATCTGCCATAGTTCAGAAGAATTCTAAGAAGACCGGGAGGTGAAACCATTCCATCGGTATCTCTAGGCAGCATTTTTTCTGGGTTATTTTTAGTCAGTCAATGAACCCTAAGTGCTAAGGTTCTAAAGAAAAGCCAAGAAATCTTCCAAAACCCAGTCCCTGCCCTTAAGGAGTGTGCATTTGTAATGGGGGAGACAATACGCAAATATCTAGGTATACAGAAGATATATACAGAGTAGATGAAGATAATCTCTGAAGGCATTAGCAGTAGAAGCTGGGGGTATAGGAAAGGTCTCTTAGGAAAAGGTAGGATTTGAGATGATTTTTGAAGAAAGTCAGGGAAACCAAGATACAAAGGTGAGAGGGAAAAGCTTTGTAGACAAGGGGTACAGTCCAATGCAAAGGTACAGAGACAGTGCCTTGTTCAAGGAACAGCAAGGAAACCAGGGTCATTGGATTGTAGGGTACTTAAGACTGGAAAAGTAGGAAAGGGCCAGGTTATTAAAAGCTTTTAATGCCAAAGCAAAAGAGTTTATATTTGATCCTAGAGGTAAGAGGGAGCCTCTGGAACTCCCTGCGCAGGGTGATGACATAGTCAAACCTACAATTTAGAAAAATCATGTTGGTAACTGAGTGGAGGATGTATTTAATTGGGTAGAAACCTGAGAGAGACTAATTAGAAGGCTACTACTGCAATTGTCAAAGCAAGATGTATAAGGAACTGAATTAGGGTTATTAATATGTAAGTGGAGAGAAGGGAGTATATATGAGAGAGGTTATGAAGCAGGATTTGTCAGTGAATTAGATATGTGGGTTGAGAGTAAGGAACCAAGGATGATGCCAATGTTACTGGCTTAGGTGAACTGGGATGATGATGGTGGTACCCTTAATAGTGGTAAGGGAGTGTGGAAATGGGGAACATTTTATGCAGTTGGAAATGTGTGACTAGCTCAACAGAGACATTAGGGCTAAATATATAGATCTGGGAGTCAACTGCATAGAAAATTGTATTTGAATCCATGGAAGTTGATAAAAGCATTAATTGAAATAGTATAGGACAAAAAGAAAAAGGGGTCCAGTACAGAGCTTTGGGGGACACCCATGGTGAGAGTGTCTTACATGGATGAAGAAAAAGCAAAGGGGACTAAAAAAGAGCAGGAGAGGGTTGTGTAGATTTGGGCTAATTCATCAAGGGTAGAGAGGTAAGGAAGAGAAAGGAGTTTAGGCAATGCAAGGATGATATCCCAGGAAAGAATTGAAAGGTAGAGGGAATTTAGATCATATTGATGATGAAAAATAGAATGAGGAATTTAAGGCATAGGAATAGAATGATAAAATTTTTCAATCAGATAATGGAATTTTGGAGTCAATAGATACGGATTGTTGTTATTGTTATTTGTTCTTCATTCTTGAAAGTGGTACCCTAATAGATGATAGCGATAGCAAGATGAAGAGTGTGAACATTTATGTGTAACTGAGGTAGAATGGAAGAATAGATTGTAGGAATTGAGTAGAACTAGAAAATTAGGATATTTGAGGGAGTATCAATATTTATGTTGAAGTACCTCAGAATGAAGGTAGGAAAAGAAGAGATAAAGATTTTGTGCCAGGTACTGACCTCACTGAGAACAGAAGGAGAATGCCGGCAGGAATGAGGCTGGAGAGGAGAAGAAGAGAAGCCTGAGTAAGAAACCAAGATGAGAATTGGGAATGGGATTTATACATCCACTTTCAGGGGTTCAGGATTACTGGGATAGGGTGAGTATTAGGGGATGTCAATACACTTACAATTGAACGAGGAGTCCAGGTAAAGAGTAGCCATCAGTAGTTGGGTCCCTGAGTATACCTGTGCTGGGGACTCAGTATATAGTTGATATGTTTAACAAATGTTGACTGACTGGCTCATTTGGTACCCAACCCCCAAGGGATCCAAATAACACATAAATGGCACAAACATGGAACTTGCTATTTTCCCTTTAGGAACTTGTTCCATTTCATCCTATCTTGAAAAAAACAAAAACAAAAAATTATTCTTTGATTGTGCTAACCCTTCAAGCTGTCATACTATCCCTTTGATCGTATGCCTTTTAATGCCAGACTCTATAAGCAAGTAATCTGTACTGGCTACTTCAATTTCCTTACCACCTACTTGGCCTCCAACCCCATGGGATGTGGCTTTTAGCCTTGTCACTCTTTCTCTGTCTCTCTCTCTCAAGTCATTAAGGGCCTTCTGGATAGATCTAATTGTCTTTTCTCTATCTTCATTCTCCTTGACATTTTTGCAGCATTTGACATTATAGACTAGTCCCTTCTTCTTGATTCCCTCTTTTCTCTTGGCTTTCATGATGCCACATGCTCATGGTTCCCCTCCTACTTTTCCAACAACTCCTTTTCTGTGTCTTTTTCTGGTTTACCATCTTCCTTCCACTCCTTAAATGTAGATGGTCCCCAAAGGTATTCTCTTAGCAATCCTGGGCACTCCTGTGACTTCAATTATCTCCCCTATGTAGTTGACTCCCAGATATGTGCCTTTACTCCCAACAAGCGTCCATAGCTACAGTCTTATTTCCCAACCGCCCATTATATATGTCTACCTTTGTGTAAGCTGGCATCTCAAATACAACATGTCTAAAACTGACCTTATCATTTTTCCCTTTAAACCTTCTTCTCCCCCTCTTGGCTTCTCTGTTTTTAGGAATGGCACCTTCATCTTGCCAATCTCTCAGCTTAAAATTTTGGAATCACCTTTAACTCTACCCTCTCTCTCATCCCACATATGTAATCCATTGCCACTTCAGAAGGAAGCAGTCATAACTAGCAATTTTTATGCCTAAAACAAGTGACGACATGAAGGAGGGACACTTCAGTTGGAATGCAGCCAGGGAAGAAATACATCTGGTTCTGACTGCAAAAAACCACAAATTTTCCAAGCAGAAATAAGGGATAAGGGCCACCACCACTGCTGCTGCCATAGTGAAAATATAGATGAGGAGGAAGTACTTTGAAGATAATAAGACTATATATTTTTAATATTTCTATATATTTTTCCTATTTTTGGGCAAAGCCCCAATAGCCTCATCTTAGTCACAGCTTTAGGATGAAGTGATTTTCAGTGTATGTGCCCTTGGCAACAGCCTCTATCAGGCTCTTTGGTTGGTTCTCTGTGATCAGAAAAATCCAAGGATAATTTTGGAACCCTATCTAGGCTTTCAGAAAACACAATGCAAGCATGGGTCTCAATCATAGAATGTTAGAGTAGGAAATGACTGTAGGAAATCCTAGAAAGAGAAATGAGACTGCCTAAGAAATGAGGTAAGCTGTTCTTCAGCAGGCACCTTAGGGAGGAATCACCTAAAGTTTGAGGGCTATGCTGGCTTGGAACCTGAAAATTTCAGCCTGAATTCTCCTACAGCTCAGTGACAAAGTCCTTGTGACCTAAATGGACTTTGAACTCAAGGATGCTAATAGTGGATAAAGGAAGACCCTCCAGGCTGTCACTGATTCACTGTGACCTTGACCTTGATCCTTTTTTGTTTAGTTCTCATACTAAACTAGAACTAGAAGAGACTTTAGAGATAATTTAGTTCAGCAGTTCTCAAATCTTCTAATGTCAGGACCTCTGGAGTTCTTATTAATTATCAGGGACCCCAAAGAACTTTTGCTTATGGTAAGTTAAGAAATTAAACTCATAAAATTTTAAAATATGTATGTATATATTTGTTCATTTAAAAATAACAAGAATAAACCCATTGCATGTTAATATAAATGACATTTTAATGAAAAATTACTATATTTTCCAAAACAAAAATTTGGTGAGAAGAGTGACTCGATATTTTTGCAAATCTCTTTAATATCTAGCTTAACAGAAGGTAGCTGGATTCTCCTATCTGCTTCTGTATCCAATTTGGTATGATATATTGTTTAGCTGAAATATATGAAGAAAATCCAGCCTTACATACATATGTAGCTGGAAAAGGGAGGTCTATTTTACTAGGTAAATAATTCTTAGTGTTATTATTAAAAGAGTTTTGACCTCTTAGATGCTCTGAAAGGGTCTCAGGTATCCCCATAAGTCCAAGGACCACACTTTGAAAATTGCTGATGTAATCTAACTCTTATCTCCTGTTCAATTTCACTCCCAACACATATACCTATTTTTATATGAAGAACCTGGAGTCTAGAATCTTATTCAAGGTCACACAAACTCTAAATCCGTTCTCTTTTCCCCTACATCATGCTGCTTTCAAACAGACATAGAGGAGAAGGGTTCCAAATGCAGTTTCACCATTTTGCCTTGGACCACACCTAGCTAGGAATGTTAAGCCTGCATATGAGCAAATAAGTCAATTGAAATATCCTTCAATTTCTACCTACTGACCTGGCACTTAGAAAATCTTCCTGGACTGAGATCAGAGACCAGAGACACTGGTCTGATTTTTAGAATGCCAACGCCCACTTCCATACTTTGCAATGGATCTATGCTGGCACAGATAAGGGTATTTCCTCCAGCCATGGAGATGGGATTCACACTCTCTCATTCTGCACAATTTTTTCTATGGCCTCCTGTAAAGCCTTTACAGGGGTTTCATCTAATATTCCAAGGGATTCTCTTAATCCCTTTTAGTTTTATTTTCTTAAAAAAAATTTTATCAATAGTTTTTGTTATTACCTCTCCTGTCCTTCCTCCATCACCCTCCCAGAGAGCCCCCTCGTTATAACAAGAAAAAAAGTTAAAAAAAACTATCTCGCACATTGAAAAAGTATGATATTCTCTGCAGGGTTCTCTGTACTGTTCCCCACATCTGCAAAGAAGAGAGGGAGTTGTGTTCTCCTATTTCTTTTGGTGGGGAGAGGAGGGCAAATTTGCTTATTATCATTTTGAAGCATTCAATTTCCATTTTTTCGTTATTGTTTTTCCATTTACACCATTGTAGTTATTATATACATTATTTTCTCAGTTTTGCTTATTTCACTTTGTATTAATTCATATTTGTATTCATAGTTTCTTACAGTCCAGAGATGGTCCATTATATTCATTTTTCACAACTTGTTTATTCCCCCAGTGCATGATAGACTTAGCAGTAGAAGATACCTTAAAGGTCATCTAATACAATTCCTATCATGAATACCATCAATAACATTCCCTAGAAAGGGGAATACCTAGCATTCTTTTTGAAGCTCTCTAGTGACATTTCTTCACTGCTTCTTTAAGTGAACCTTTCTATTGATGGCCAAACAACTGTTAATAAGAATTAGCTTATATAGAACTAAAATCTGCCTTTCTATAGCTTCCCATCTTTGGTTCTAGTTCTGCTTTCCAAGGCCAAGCAAAATAGAACAAATATAATTCTTCTTTTATAAGATAACTTTTTGTGGAGGGCAGACTTGATAATTGTTATAAATTAAGCCTTCTCTTCAGGTTAAACATTCCTATGTTTATTCAATGTTCCATTTTCCTAGATCATGGTTTCTAGTCCCTTCCTCATACTCTTCCAAGCATACTTCAGCTTATCAATATACCTCCCAAAATATGGTGCCCAGATCTGAACAAAGTTCTCCAAATGGGGTCAGACCAAGATAGCAGATAGTGGGACTAGCTCCTTTCTGGTTATGTACTCTGCCTCTGTTTGAATTAGTTCTTTAGGCTGCCACATCCAGCAGTTGACTCATATTGTTTCTTATAATCACTAAAATCCCCAGGGTTTTTTCACATGAACTGTTGCCTAGCCAGCTCTTTCCCATCCTGAACTTGTGCAGCTGATGTTTTGAATTTAAGTGCAAGATTTTCCTTGGAAACAAACCCATAAAGAGTGGCAATGGAAAATTAGAATGTTGAGGTAGGGCTTCCCTCATCTTTGGGGTCAATATTATGGACAATAGGGGCATTTTGCACTACATCCTTGATTTTTTGTTTTTCCCCAGATTTTATAGTGTACTTATACATCTGGAGAAGAAAGAGACTTCAGAACTCATCTGATTCAATCCCTTGGTTTTATATGTTGAGGAAAATGGCACCCACTGAGATTAGGTGACTTGTCCAAAGTCACATGGGAAGTAAAACATCAGGTCCTCCAGGTGACTACAGAGCCACCACCACTGACTTTCTCTTTTTTTTTATTATGAACTTGACAAGCACCAATAAACATGAACATTTCCACAAACAAAGAACAGAAAAAGATTGTATGTGAAACTTTAAATCTCGGTTATTTATAATTTCTCTTTTTTTAAACATATGTTAAATTCAACACAATAGTACCAATATGGCCCTATGTTTCTTTCTGAACTTCCCTCCCAGTTTTCTTCTGTGTATCTTAAAAATATTTCATTGATATTCTTTTCTTCTTTTTACATCTCTGTGATTACCTTTCTACTCCACCCTCACCCCCTACCAGCCAACTCTCCACCAATTAAAAATCTCCATTTGTAACAAATAAGTATAAGTAAGCAAACAAATTTATACATTTAAAACATGTTTGAAAGTGCGTCTCATTCAGCACCTACTGTTCATCTCCACCAAGGGATAGTAAGGGTGCTTCATCAATCTTGTGGAATTGCAATTGGTCATTGAAGTCTTTCAAAGTTGTTTTCCTTTACAATATCACAGTCATTAAATACATTGCTCTCCTGGTTCTGCCCATTTCACTCTGTATCAGTTCGGAATCCATGTCTTTTGCTACTTGCAGTATAATAACACTTTATTACATTCATATGGAATAATGAGGAATGCTCATTTTGTTTCCAGTTCTTTGCTACAACCAAAAAATGCTGCTATATTTTTGCACAGATAGGTTCTTTCCTTTTTCTATTATCTCTTTTGGGGTATATATCTAGTAGTGATATTGCTGAGTCAGAGTTCAGTGACTCTTGGGATGTTTTTTTAAATTACTTTTCAGAACGGTTGGATCACTTCACAGTTTCACCAACAATATACTAGTATGTATGTCTTAAGCCTTCTCTTCAGGTTAAACATTTCTATGTTTATTTCATGTTCTATTTTCCTAGATCATGGTTTCTAGTCCCCTCCTCATCCTCTTCCATATAGCTGTTCTAACAATTGTCATTTTCTGTTTTTGTCATCTTTGCTAATCTGAGGTGTATGATATGGAACTGCAAAGCTATTTTAATTCACACTTCTTTTATTTTTAGGTACTTAGAACAATTATTACATGGCTATTGTTCGCATCCTTTGACCATTTATCTATTGGGGAAATGACTCTTGTTCTAATATATTTGATCTATCAATAATTAGAACAAGATATCTTGTTCTAATATATTTGATCAATTCTCTATATATCCTGGATATTAATCCTTTATCTCAGAAATTTTTCATAAAACTGTTTACTATTTCTTTTCTAATTATAACTTCATTAATTTTGTTTGCACAAAACTTTTTTCAATTTTATGTAAACAGAATTGTGTTTTATCTTTTATGATGATCTCTTCCTTACTTGATAAAAAAAAAGCAACTCCTATCCATAGCTATAAAAGGTATCTCCATTTGTGCCATGTATCTATTTGGAGTTTATTGTGGTATGTGGTGTGTGCTATTGATGTACAGCTACTATCTGCCAGACTGCTTTCTAGTTTTCCAAAAAATTTTTGATGAATAGTACTAAGTCCTTTCCCCCATAGTCCTTGGGCTTTTGGAATGCTCTGTTATGTTCAATTGCTTCTGTGTCTTGTGTACATAATCTGTTCCACTGATCACCTTTTCTATTTTTTCATGAATACTGAATAGGTTTTTTGACTCCTGCTTTGTAGTAAAGTTTAAGATCTAGAGTATTTCTGCCTGACATTCCCATTTTTTAAAATAAATAATTTATCTTAAGATTCTTAACCTTTTGTTTTTCTGGATAAATTTTGTTACTGTTTTGTCTAGTTCTATAAAGTAGTTTAATTGGTTTGGCACTGAATAAGTAAATGGATTTAGGTAGCATTCTCATTTTGATTATATTAGAATGACCTAACCACAGACAACTGATATCTTTCCAGTTATTTAAGACATTTGTCTTTGTAAAGAGAGTTTTACAGTTGCATTCATATAATTCCTATGTATGTCTGTTGGTAGTTGGGACCCCAAATGTTTTAAACATTCTGCAGTTATTCTGAATGGAATTTCCTTTTTTATCTCTTCCTGCTTGGTTTTGTTGGTAATGTATAGAAAGGCTGATGTTTTGAGTTTGATTATTTTATATCCTGAGTGCTTACCTAAATTACTATTTCATTTTTTAGCATCTATAAGATACTCCAATCAAATCATGTCATTTGTGAAAAGTGATAATTTTGTTTTCTTTTTGCCTATGCTTATTCTCTACATTTCATTTTATTGTCACATTGCTGTAACTATCATTTCTAGAACTATATCAAATGATAGTAGTAACAATAGACTTCCTTGCTTTACCTCAATCTAATTAGGATGGCCTCTGGTGTTTCTCCTCTACTGCAAATAATGCTGGCTCTGGGTTTTAGATGGATGGATACTATTTAACATATTAAAGAACAGTCCATTTTCCCATGCTTTTTAATTTGAAAAAAATATATAAATAGGTGTCATTTTATCAAAAGTCTTTTCTGAATCTATTGATGTAACCACGTGATCTGTTTGTTACAATATGGACTATTATGTTTATAGTTTTCCTAATAGTGAACCAGCCTTGCATTCCTGGTACAAATACAACCTGAGTATGTTGTATAACCTTTGAACATTCATCACTATTTTTAATCCCACCATTTTTATGATCCACTCTCTGAAGTTGAAGTTGGTATTGTTTATAATTATTTCCTCCCAAATATATGTTCCCTCTTGCCCCCCCCTTCTTTTTCCTTGTCCCATCAGATTTGCTGTTAAATTTAATTAATTTAAATATATACCTTGAACTCATGTCAATCCTCTTTTATCACCCAAATTATGAAAAATGGTGAGTTCTTCCTCTATCATCCTCATTTCTTCCCTAGAGTGTTCCCTTTTTTTCCCCCTTTTAAAACCAACAAAACAGAATAAAACCCTACCCTGGTGGTATGTTTCCTTAGTCTTCAGAACCATTACATGAATTCTAGTGGGCTTTCCTTTGCTTTTGACTCAGGACAGTTCACTTTCTTTTCAAATGTCTCTGATTATATCTTTTCCACTGTAGTAGAGGGATCTCTTAAAAAAAAAAATTCCTCTCTAACCCTTCCCTCCCAACATATGCTATCTATACTTTAACAACTAACCTAAGCATCTCCTCCTCTTTGACATCTTCCCTGAACTCCCATCTCCTTTTTCCAATAATCAGGACTGGAAAGGACTTTAAAGACCTAATTCAACCTCTTCATTCTAAGAAAATCAATACATAAGGAAATATGTACCTAGAAGTTGGTCACACATGTAGTTGGTTAGTAGCCAAGCTGGAACTTGGAACCCCGACTATATCACCTTGCCTTCCTACCTGTTTCAAATGGAGAAAGGCCCAGGGTAAAAATACGTGACAGAGGTAGGCCAGTCTTTATGGTACATGGATCCCACAGAAGGGGCTTCAAGATGATAAAAATCATCCCCATTACTGGCCATCCAGGCAAGGGCAGGAGATTCATGTGAGCAAAATCATGAAGAAAGTGGCAGGCACACAAACCTCAAGGAGTCCCTAAAAAAATCAACATTTTAGGGTGTGTCATAGGGGACAGAAAACTGAACTTAGATTCAGAGAACACCCGAGTTCAAATCTTGGCCCTGCTATATTCTACCTCTGTGATCCTGGGCCAGTTACAACCTTTCAATAGCCCTGCCAATTCTCCAAGGCTATTTAGAAGTTGCAGAGCAGGTACCCATCTGAATTGGCAGAAAGAGAAAAGCAGAGAGCTCTCTACACTGAAGAAATCTGGGTCTTGGGGGAAAATAAAAGGAGACCTGACTTGGAACTTAGAGGACTTGGGATCTAGTACCAGCTCTGTGCTCAGTGCCCCTGACCATATCACTTACCTTCTGTTAGACTCAATTTCCTCATTTGTAAAATGAGCAGGTTGGCTTAGGTTATCCCTGAGGTCTTGTCCTATTAATTCTATGGATCTACCAGAAAGCAGTCCCATATACCATGGACTCATTAGGAGATCTGATGAGGACACTACCTCTGAACTGAGTCATTAGCCTCCAGAGGAGTACTAGACAGAGCATAGAGGAGGACCCAGAGCCTTAGCATTAGAAATACAAGAGGAATTCCACTAATGCCATTTTGATCATTTCATTTAAGTAGGGTTGGGGGAAAGTGGAGTAGTGAGAAAAGGAATTCATTGTGGGTGACTAGAAAATAGTCTGCCTCAGGTAAGTTGTAGAATCTCAGAAGTTTGTCTTAGGTGCTCTCATCTTACCCTTTCTGTGTCCTTTTCTCCTCACTCCCCTCAATGGAGACTAAGCTCCTACTTGTCCTGCTTTTTTTTCCTGTCAAAACCTACTGTTAAGAAAGAAATCTGGAAAACCCACTCACATTCATGCACTACTCTCAATTTGTCACTGTTCACAATTCTCTGGTGGCTACCTATTGCCTACTAAGCAAAGTCCAAAGAACTTGCTTTGGTATTTCTGCCTCCAACCTGCTTCTGCAGCTTTATTTCACGTACCCACTCTATCCTATGAACTGGACTATCCCCAACTTGTCTTGCCATTTTTTTTTTAACAGAGTAGGGCTTAATAACTTGTTTGTTGAATTAATACATACACACAGAGGTGTAAATGATCCAATGAAGGGAACCCCTTGAGGTATTTACATTTTGACAGGACACAAAGTCATTGGATCCCCTTCAATTAGTGGCATTTCCCACATTTATGAGCCAATGGGAGTAGGTGTCTTAAGGAGGCAGGAGAGTCTTCTACCCAAAAAAATCATACCAGCTGGTCCCAGACCCTAGCTAACTAGCAGGCCCAAGTCATCTGGGAATATGAGACACAGTAGTAGGACCCCTCTTGAATCACAGCCAGAAAGCTTTCAACAGGTTTCTAGTGTGGCCTTACTAGATATGAATCCATGAGGGAGTCACTTAACTTTTGAGCCCCAGTTTCTTCATTTGTAAGATGGGAATAATATGCCCATCAATCTTTTAGGATTCTTGTGAGGTTAAAATGAGATTGTGTGTGTGTGTGTGTGCATACACACATATATACATATGTATGAGAATATATTATATATGAGCTCTGCAAACTTTACATCTCTAGATAAATATCAGTTATTATTTTTATCATTATTTTGGACTTCATTGTGGAAAGAGTATGGTGGTATAGCATCATTCAGCTTGGAAGCTGGTTGTGGGGTTGGGTTGGGGCAAGGAGAGGAGATGGGTATACAAAGAAAGGCCACCTCCTTCAGTTATCTGGCAAGGGTGGGGAAAGCATCTTTTCTGGTTTAAAAAACTTTAGAACTGACTACTTCAACAAAGGCAGGAGGGAGGAGGAAAATAAAGTTCTGAACACCCCCTTCCCAGTTGTCCCAGGTCACCAACTGTGAGAAGCAGGGTTCAGAAAACAGAAGAAATGCTCCCCTTTAGCTCATGAAGCCACAGTCTCTCTCTTCCTCCACAGCAGAAATAATTATGGCTCAATTAAGTCTTAATTCCCAACCTGTAAGACTGCTGAGGCTCCCAGTTTCATCCCCTTCATGGTAGGTGTTATAAATGACATCCAAATCAGTTTATACTTACCTAGCTGAGATGTACTCAAGTCACTAAATAACTTTAAGCAAAGATACTATAATAGACTGTCAGAAAGTTCCAAGGAAAGAGTTCCCTCAGAAAAGTCCCAAGAACTACTTTGAGACAAGGAATAGTCCTATGCAGTGGGTGGGTTGGAAAAGGTTCCAGTCTGTTAGCACCTTTGTTAGAAATGGGCTTCATTTAATGAAATGTGAAGTGTGATCTTAAATGGTACCTGACTGAAACAGGTCTCCCTGAATCCTACACAGTCAGAAATAGCCCTAGATCACAGATTTCTGTATATTTTATGTTTATAAAGTAGAGGCAGTATGGCGGGGACAGAATACTGGAACTGTACTAAGAACTGACTCTGTCCATGTGACCATGGACCATTAACTTAACTTCTGGGAGCCTCAGGCATCTCTCTTTGAAACTATAAATTATAGATAGGTTATTTGTATTCTTCCGGAATGGAAGGAGTTCCCACATCAGTGTAATCATAGCTCCTTGACTTACTGTTATATGTATGAAAGAGGCCAAGTTGGGGTGGGGTGGGTTAAGGTGGAGGTAGAGATATGAAAGTCTAAACAGGCCCCCATATTTAGTCCTAGAACTGTATTCAGTTGTACTAAGTACTCTCCTGACAAAGGACTCCCTAGTCATAAGCCCTTACCTTCCATTTGGGGGAATGGAAGGTACTAGCCAAACATAAGCAACCTCCCAACATAGCTCAGGGTCTGTCTTCTTAGGCATGGAGGGCAATTATTATTGCTACAAATAAGTATAGGCCATTATGAGTCATTAGCATCAAAGGGGGAAGAATGGAGTAGGGGAATAGGAAGTGGTTCACTTAAGTTGAAGGATGATTCACCTCTAGCACAAATAGCCACCTCTGGGGGAGGGAAGGCATGAAAACAAGAAGCACCTTTTCCTCTAGAGAAGTCTGGGGATTTCCAGTAGTATACCAGGGCCAACTATCTGGAATGCAATACAGGGCTCTTGGAGTAAGCAGATGGGGCTTCCATGTCTACTAGGCTAGGAATGAGTAGGGAAAGGGGTCAAATGGAAGAAAAAAAGAGCTCAGTGACAGGCCTGGTATGACCTGAGTAGTATGGCATAGTAGAAAGAGCACTAAGTTTGGAATCTGAAGAATCTGTTCGAGTTTCGGCTCTGGATGAGATGACTAAAAGGCTTTTTCAACTCTGAATCTTGTTGTAAAGGTGGCTGGTCAAAGGAGCGTCTGATCAATTTGATAGATAGCCCAATCAAACTGATGAAATTACAGCGTGAGGATCTGTATCAGAAGAGCACCTCCTATACCAGGAGATATGTACTCTAGCCCCTCACCAAGAAGACACAGGTCCCTCCTCTGGATCATTTCAGGGAATGTAATTGCCTCTAAGATGACTGGTGCCTGAGAGTCAGAGGGCGCACAGTCTCTTGCCAGAAGAGTTACCTCTTCTTCATGGAATTTAATGGTGAGCTAAGATGTCAACTGGGCCTTTTGGAAGGCACACTCTTTTGGATTTCCAGACTAAAATGCAACATGGTGGGGGAAGGGGAAGGTGGGAAAAGAAATCTCTCCCCTCCCCATTCCCCCACAAGAAGAAAATATTAATTGCAGCAAATAATTTCTCCTTACCCTGGCAAGATTAAGAGTCCCTACCTGCTTTCGTTTGCTTTTTTATTTTTTATTTTTTTGCTCAGGTCAGAGACTAGTGATCTTGAGAATGGATATTTTCAGCCTCGGAGGGTTACCTTGCAGATAATCCTGAGATAGTTTCCAAGTTCTAGAGTTCCCAATCAAGAGTTCCTGAGTTTCATAGATTTTCTCAGTGCATGCAATTTGAAGAGGATAGTACTAAAATTGGAAGACTAAAGCCACATTACATGGGCTAAGAGTTCTGGACAGAGTCAATCCTAAATAATATTGCTAGGAGTTGCTTGGATTGTGGTAGAAGGTAAATGGGAGTGGTGTTTCTTAAGCAGCCTCAAAATGCCTTTACCTTCAGGGAGGTAGGACACTATATGAGTGCTATAGGTATAGATATAGTATCTGTACTAGGGCTCTGGTTATAGCCTTTTATGCATTTTTATTAAAATTATCAAAATGCATTTTATGCATTTTTTGTGGTGGAGAAAATAAAGGCAGTCTCATACCCATACTGGATTCAGGGTACCTGTGAAGAACACTTAAGACACAAGCCATACCTAAGTTTTATCCAGGAGATCTACCCCAGAGTTGGGGTAGAAAGTCAAAGAGCAATAATGACCCCTTTGGGCTCCACCCCCAGGATGAAATCTAGTTTCTGTGAACTCAGAGTCTTTGAAGAGAGACCTATGATTCCTATGGTGGCATTAACATTGTCTTAGCACCAGGCCCTAACTATATGAAGACTGGGTGGTTGGTAGGGCAGCATCGGTAAAGTCTGTGACCAAAGGGACTAAATGCTCCCTAGACACTATAGGCAGCCTGACATAGGAACGATGGGGGTAATCTGGGAGTCAGAAAAACCTAGGTTAAAGTCTTTCATCTGACACATATTAGATAATGGGCCAGATAATGGGCCATAGGCAAAACACTTAATTTCTCAGTGCCTTCGGAAGTTTTCTAAGACTGTTATACATGAGTTGCATCAAGTTTCAACATTGGCTGTTCCCAATGTTGATGAAATCACAGGTCCAACCTCACAACCCCGCAACCTCCCAAGTTCTTTTCACTAATTGATAGAAAGCAATCTATGCCCACCTTCACCCAAGAAGAAATGTCCCTGGGGGAAGAGAGGACACTGCATGAGGGGTAGTGACTATTCTTCAGTGAGGATTAATCCCTAAATTTGAAGAGCCTATCCAGGAAGCAAAAACTCAGAACTTCTCATCACATTGCTCTGAGTCCTAGACAACAGCAAGGAACAGTTATTTCCTAAATTAATCCCTCCACCCTATTTTATTCCATTCCCCTCCATATTCAATCCTCCTCCCCAACCTCCAAACTCTAGTCCCACCTGTGAGCAATGCTGTCTGTACAGATAGGACAGTAAGGAAGAGGAGTTTCTTTCTACAGTTGGTAGTCTTAGCATTTTTTAATGATTTATAAAAAGGGATGATGCTAATTTCTATCTAAGTGTCCTGGAATAGTCAGGAGATACTGTACTACAGGGCATAGTAGGGTAACTTAGCTCCTTTGTGCTGGTTGGGAGCGCTGGAAGTAAGCTAGGGTGAGTCATTCATCTGTCCACTGCCAGCAATGGACACTTCACAGGAGTGGGAGGGCAACTGGGTGAGGGACTAAAACCATGCCTCCAAAGAGTGCAGTAATACTGAATAAGGAGTGAATTCAAAGAGAGAGCCCTGTTTGTGGGGACAAGAGGGCTAGGAGTGGCAGCCCTGAGAAGGCAACATGGAGTTGGGGACTGTGACAAATGAAGACCAGCACCAAGTTCTGAACCTGTTCCCATCTGAACATTCTAAAGCATCTCCTAAGTCTAAAATATTACCTCTCTCAAACTCTGGTTTCCTTAAGCAGAATCTTAACCTCTCTCTCTCTCTCTCTCTCTCTCTCTCTCTCTCTCTCTCTCTCTCTCTCTCTCAAACTCTGCCCCTTTCCCCCCTCCCCCCACAATCTTTATTTGGAAAACCTCTCAGAAATTCTTCCAGGTCACAAGATACTACCTTCTGGGTACCTGCTGGGCCCAATCCTCACCATGGGTTCAATGGGTAGTCAGCCTGCAGCAAGGCTATTAGAGAGGTGGCTATGAGAAGGGAGAAGGGGGCCAGCACCAGGAGACACTGTCACAAGCCCAGTGGCCATGATGCCAGACGCTTTCACAGTAGACAATTTGGGAGGGAAGATGCTGCCTGTGTGGTCTCCCTAAAATGTATGGCAAATGAGCAAAAAACAAAGATGGGAAGGGGTAGGGGCAGGTGGAGAAGATTTCTCAGGTTTCAATCTGGGAATTTTTGTGTTGACTTGTAGGGGTAGGAAACAAAAGAGGCAGGCCACTCTTAGTTCAAAGATAAGAGGATAGAGGGAAAAAAGGGGACAACTCCACGGAGCACTTGAGGATTAAGTTCTTCACAAGTCCAAGTTTAGTGGGGATCCAGCACCAGTATGTCCCAGAAAACACCAAGAAAGCAGCTTTGGGGCTACAGGGAAGGGGGCAGCAGGTAGGACCCCTGCCTCCATCTCCTGTGCAGGCAGTGTGTGACTGCCAAGCTGTCTCTTAGACATGGCCAAGTTCCTTCTAGTCCTTCAGCTCCTTGGGCCCCGTGGGAGGTATTGGTTGCAAGCAAGCACCTGAAT
>NW_027185737.1:871865-883212 GCF_028583685.1 Petaurus breviceps papuanus
CAGTGGATAGAGAACCAGACCTGGAGTCAGGAAGACCTAAGTTCAGACCCATTCTCAGATACTTACTAGCAGTGTGTGACCCTAGACAAATCACTTAACACTGTTTGCTTCAGTTTCCTGATCTGTAAAATGAGCAGGAGGAAGGAATGGCAAACCACTCCAGTACCTTTGCCAAGAAAACCCCAAATGGGCTCATGAAGAGTTGGACACATCTGAAACAAATGAGCAACAACAAAGTCTTTGGAACCATAAGTTGCAGATGAGTTGCTAAGCTTCAACAGTGGAGGAAGTTTCTAATGATGAGAATGTTGTCATCTCTGTAACTATATCTGTGCCCCCATCCTATCCATCTCCTAGTTCAAGACCCATTAACACCCTGAAAATCTTCCTGTTTCTGTCTATGATGATTTCTGCCTCCTCTGAACACAACTCAATTATACACATAGTAAATAAATACCTAATATGTGCAGAATTCAGTGATGAGCCCTGAAAAGATACTGTAATATTTGTGAGACTTAATCAATATGAGGGAGCTCCCAGCAAGAGAACTCCCTCTACCAATAGAGATCACAGATTGACAGTCCATCTATAACTTAGTAATCTCAGGGAGTTGCCTGAGGCACATAGGAGTTATATAACTGGTGCAGGATCAAAGAGTCAGTATGTGTCAGAGACTGGATTATAATCAGGGTTTTCTGATTCTAAATTCAGCTCTTTATCCAATTTATAATGTAAAAAACCCTCCAAATAAGTGATATTTGTAATTTGTTCTGGTATTTTTATCTGAAATAGTCTAGCAGAGAAGTAGCATGGCATAACAGAAGAGATCGGGCCTCAGAATCAGGAAAACCCAGGTTCTAGTCCTTACAGTGATACAGAGGGGATGTGTGGCTCTAGAACATGGGCTGGTGAACTATGGCCAAGGGCCAAGTCCAACTCTTCACCTATTTTTGTATGCCAGAGAGTTAAAAATAGTTTTCTTTCTTTCCTTCCTTCCTTCTTTTACATTTTAAAATATGATAAAACTTTATTTAAAAATGAAAATGCCATTCTTAGTTCTCATATGGTCTTACATATGCCAACCCATTTTTTGGTTCAATTGTATTTGACTCTTCATGACCCCATTTGGAGTTTTCTTGGAAGAGATATGGGAGTGGTTTGCCATTTCCTTCTGCAGCTCATTTTACAAGTGAGGAAATAGAGTGAAATACGGTTAAATGACTTGCCCAGGGTCACACAGTTAATAAGTCTCTGAGACCAGATCTGAATCAGGAAGATGAAGCCTTCCTTACTTCAGGCCTGGTACTCTATCCACTGCTGCTCAGCCCCTACTCTAGGAAAAGTATTTAATCTCTTAGTATTCCAAGCAACTTTCTAAGACTATATAAATTAAAGAGCAGCTATAGGTCTATACTGATTCCAACCTCTGAACATACTGTAGCTTTTCTGAACAAATAGTAGTTTCAAATATACCTATTTATATGTATTATCTCCTCATTAGAATGTAAGCTCCCTGTGGGTAGGAATTATTTTACTCTTATCTCTGTATCTTGAGGTCATAGCACAGTGTCTGACACATAGTAGGAACTTAATAAATGTTTGTTGATCCATACAATCAAAATCACAGGTCTGGTTCAAAAAGAAAAATAAAACAAACAAAATAACCCCAAAATGATGATGATACCACCTTATATTTGTATACTGCTTTGTGGTAACTAATATTATCTCTTGCCTTCTTGTAAAATGTTGGAGACAGAAAAAAGAAGAAAAAAAACCCCTTAGATTTATCAAGACCTTAACCCCTTCAATTTACAAATGAGGTCAATTAGAGAGATAAAAAGAGCCAGGAGTAGATTTCAAATGTCTTGAATGATCCCTAGTCATTCTCCTAGCAAGATGGCAGGCACAGTGATAAAGACACTAGATCTGGAGTTAGGAAGACCTGGGTTCAAATTCAGCTTCAGACACTTTCTAATGGTGTGACCCTGGGCAAGTCACTTAACCAGTCTGCCTCAGTTTCTTCATCTGTAAAACTGGCATAAGAATAACATATAAAGAGCAAGTCTGACCATGTTACACATACACACAAACGCACACATGTGCACACACACACACACACAAAGTCAATAAACTCCATTAGCTGCCTATCAACTTAGGATCAAATATAAAATCCTGTTTGGCATTCAAATCCTTTCAACAACTTGCCCTTCCCCACCCCCCACTCCCAACATCCCCGATCTTTCCAGTCTTCTTACATCTTACACCTCCCTTTAAATCATTCTTTAATCCAATGATACTGACCTCTTCAGTTCCTCAAATAAGACTGGATCCTGAGCTTGGCATTTTTACTGCAGATTGCCCATGCCTAGAATGCTCTCCTTCCTCACCTCCACCTCCAGTCTCAGTTAAAATTCCACCATCTGCAAGATACCTTTCCCAATCCCCCTTCTTTCAAGTGCCTTTCCTTTGATGATTATTTCCAATTTATCCTGTAACTAATTTGTTTGTACTTTGCTGTTCACAAGTAGTTTTCTTCACTGGACTGGTTTTTTTTTAAACCTTTCTTTGTGTCCTCACTTTTTTTAACCTTTCTTTTATTCAGTACTTAGCATAATGCCTGCCACAAAGTAGGTGTGTTTATCACTTAAACGTTTATCAATTGACTGATCTTCCTCTAAGGCTTGTCGTGAGGATAAAATGAAATAAAGTATTTTGAAAGCTAAATGTGCTACGTAAATGCTAGCTATTATTATTATATCAAACCTGACCCTCCCCATCAGCCAACATTGCCTAAGACTCTAGGAAACACTATAGCAGCAGGAGATGAATGCAGTCTTCCATCTTTGGAGCCAACTGTACTGTTAGGGAGTACCTGGAGTCATTGATTTTATCAGAGATGCTAGCTGACATGAACCTTGCCTTCCTGAGTAAGCCTGCAGGTTAGCTAATGCCTCCTTCAAGGTCACCTTCCACCTGAACCCTGGGCCCTCATATCCTCTACCTGTCAGACAATCAGCCTGTAACTGTGTCTTCTATTAGATTGTAAGCTTGTCCTTACTTTTGCATTTATATCCCCAATGGCCTAGCAAGGTTGTAAGCACTTAATAAATGCTTGTTGACTGAGTAAAGAAAACAATCCCATCCTCTAGTGGGAGAAAGAAAACACTTCAGTTGAGAACAAATGCAATTTTTTAGCACCTGAGTGATGGGTACGGAAAGGCTTCATTAAATGGGGCAGGCTCTTAATTTAAGAATTCCTTTTAGAATTGGGCAGAAGAGACAGACTGGACCCTTGAATTGACCTGGAGAGAAATGAGGATCCTGCAATTTGATCATTATATTCTTGGTTTTGGACAAAGCAGCAGGAAAAGGATTTAACAAGAGGCATTTGCCTCCAACTGAGGGTATAAAAGGAGTAGAAACAGATAGTACTAAGGTCAAGAGACTAGAAGAAATATGCCAAAAATGGTTTCCCCAGGCCAGAGAAGTTCTGCCAAGTTCTTAGGCAGTGCAGGAAGGAGAATGAGGAAGGGAATTCAGGACCCAAGATTATACCAAAAAATTAAAAAAAAAAAAACAGAGCAGTTCTAGAGCACAGACTCTTAAGGAAATCAAGATAGGAGGAGGTCCCCAGAGCACCAGGTGGGAAGAATAGTCCTGGTGGCTAGATTATTGAAGGAAGGTTAAGAAATTGTTCAGGGAAAGGAGGTGGTCTGGGAAAAAATAGAGGTTTTTATTTTCTCTCTCCTCCAAGTAGGCAACTCTTGGACACAGTAAGAAACCAATAGTCATACAGATTCAAGTTCCCACTGGGCTTCAACTGCATCTATATTCATCTATGACCTTCTACTCCTCAGCTGTCCAACTCAATAGGGTATGGGCCAGGACCCTCAAGAGGAAAATGGGCTTTTCTTTTCATTGTAAGAGAACTGACACATTTGACACCTTGGGCATGGGGGATCTGACCTAGGAATTCTTACTTGACTGGATGCCAGATGCTAAGTCTTATATAATGACCTCCTTCATTCAGCAAAAATCTCCAGCCTTACTTGATCTTTGAAAAAAATTCTTCTCTGACCAGTCAAGAACTGCTGCTTATCTCCACTGTGTGGATAACTTCCTGGGGGTGTCCAAAAGCAGATGAGACACAGAAGTATCAACCTTCAGAGACTTTGAGGGCTTCCCTTCAAGATCAGATCAGTTGGAATATTGGGGTAAGGGAGGGTAAGAGACCTCTAAAAGAGAAAAGAAATATAGAACAAAGGAAAATAAGCAGGTAAGAAAGAGAAAAGGTGGAAAGAAAGAATGAGATGAAAAACAGACTTGGTTTTAGTTTCTAAGAGGTAAGAAAGAACAGGATGGGAAAGAATGGTATATTTTTCAGTCCCGTCCAACTCTTCATGACCCCACTTGGCAAAGATACTAGAATGACTTGCCATTTCCTTCTCTATCTCCTATTACAGATTTACAGAACTGAGGCAAACAGGGTTAAAGTGACTTATCCAGGGTCACACAGTAAGTGTCTGAGGTAATATCTGAACTCAAGTCTTCCTGCCTCCAGGCCCAGGGCTCTATCCACTAAGCCACCTAGCTGCCCAGAGAATGGCAAAGGCAGGGCCAACTAGACTTATTGGATAATTCCATCCTTATCTTAGAAGGTGATCACCCTTTGGGTGGGAAATGGGAGAGATTTAAAAGACCAGGCTGAGGTCAGAGGGTTGAAGGTCAGGGACAGAAGACTGAAATGGTATCACTGTCATCTGCAACAGCATAGGGCTCCTGACTAGAGTAGAGAGTTAGGGGTGAGGGGAGAGCAGACTTGTCTGAATTTTTAGAACTCAACTTCCCCTAAAGCCCTGTTAATAAGCCATATGAACTGTGCTTGAACCCTAAGCTGCAGGGAACCCATTCCCCCTCTGTGTCGGGGCTTATCATACCCCAAAACCCTATCCTTAGGTCTCCACCCAGCTTGACTTCAATTGGGTTGATTCTTCCTAGAGACGGACACACTTATTCTGAGAACTCAGCAGCATCTGGGCTCCATGCAGAGTGGGGGTAGGAGAAGGAAGGGAGTATAAGAAGAGAAAGGGGGTGGTGCCCAAGGGCATGGGGTGTTTGTTTCAGGGAGCAGCACTCAAATTCAAAGGCCTCTCCCATGAAGGGAAACAGAAACATCGGGTTCCAGGGAAGGGCTTGGAGTTGAAAGTGCCATTGTAGGGTCAGGTGAATTACTGCCTCTTAAGCACAGGAGAACAGTAGTGAAGGGAGAGGAGTGGTTATACTTAAGAGGTTCCTGTCCTAATGGTCCTTGAGTTCTCTCACCTGATAACTTTTTCTGATATTTCGTTATTACATCGCCTAGGGGATGAGGTATTGTTTGGACCACTTCCATAGGTTAGTGGAGCTGGGACAGAGCAGGTGACTGAAAGTGATCAGAAGGCGACAGGCATAAAAGTGAGGCTGGAACCAGGGAGAAATACCTTTCCTTTCTCTCAGCAAAAATTCATGACAGGTCTGGTTGCCTCCTCTCTTCTCCCTAAAAGGATAGGGCATCACTATCAGATCACTCAGTGGGAATCTCTCCCACCAAATGGGACAATATTGCTTTTAAAAAGTAGGGGTATGGTTCTTTTACCTCACCCCTTCCATTTAACTCAGGTCAGCAAGACTTTCAATCACCTCTCATTCATTTCAGCTCTTAACCCTCCCTATTTTGAGGCACCAAAATCATCCTAGCTCCCTGCTTTATGGATGTGCACTGGTCTTTCCAGGTGGAGGTCACAGGAGAGGAAAAGACTCCAGAGACATGCAGTGGAGTTTCTCTGTAGGTGGTAGAATGGGGTGAGATGCTAGAGGAAGACTGTGGCTTCTCGAAATGAGAAGTAAGAACTTATTTGAATGTCTATCCCCTGTGGTTTCTGAGACTTAACCAAGCACAGGGAGAGTATCTGACCATTTAGGCTAAATGAGAAGAAAATACACATGGTCATCTCAGTCACAGAAGATGGACAGGTGGTGGGAAATGGAATCACAGAATTTCAAAGATGGATAGGATTCCAGGAGCTGTCTAACCCAACTCATTCCTGAAGAATCCCTGTACAACCACCCAGTCTTTGCCTAAAAACTTCCAGTGAGGGGAAACTCACTACCTACTAAGGCAGCCTACCTATGGCCTTGGGATGGATGGTCTAGGTATCATGAAGAATTGAGCAGCCTTCCAACACGGCTATCATTCTCCAGGCTTATAGGAAAATCCCCTCACAGGCAGAATCCCTGTTTTACTTTTAGGTTCTTTCCCCTAATTCAGTGAATCAGTATTACTGAGGTTTCATATATGGGTGAAGTTCCTATTTCCAAGAGGCTAGAGTTGGGAGGTGGGGAAGGGAGTGGATCAGGAAGCAAGAGTGGTAACATCTGCATTTCTGGGTGAGTGGTTAATGAGACATGGAACTAAACTTTTATGAGATGTCTCTGTCTCTTCTGGAGGCTAAATTTTTGTAGGTTTAGATGAGCCTCCTCCAAGGAACAAAGCTCATTACACTCAGGACTATGTAGGTTAAATATACACAGAGTGTATGTGAGCTAAATATACTCCGCCCTTTCCTCCCTCCTGCCAAACACACACATACACACACACACACACACACATGCTAACAGGTGGCCATGAGCCTATGTTTTCAAGAGCTTACACATGAGGACACAGCTCCAAACACTCCCAGCTCACAGAATATTGCAGAAAAGCTCTGACGGTCTGTATCAAGCCTCAGCTGATGAAGTCCGAGAGAAGACAGGATGGGCTGCCTTTTGGGTTGCCAAGGGGCAGACAGGGTAGCAAGCCTGCCTAGGAACATTCTAAATTTGGCAGCTGTGTGGGAGGGGAGGTTATTAAGGGGAATCATGGACTAAGCATAACCAGCTGCTGAACAAAGGGACTCCAAGGGCATATTTGGCTTTTGGGAGCCTAGAGCCACCAAAAAAAACCTCTGAGGACTGAAGAGTTGGAGTCATTCCTGAAGCAGGATGAAGGTATATCATAATTCCTCCTTATTCTACTTTACTTGTTCCACTCCCCACTTTGAGACACAAAAGTCATGGCCATACCATGCTTTAAGGAATAAGATTATTACTAATTATCATATTATATATAATTATATAAATTAATAATTATTAATCAGAGCCTGGGGCAAAACAAGGTGCCTTGGATGTAGACAGGCTGGGCAACAACTAAAGGGCCAGCCCAGGTAACCTATCCTCTAATCAGAAAACTTGTCACAGATCTCCTGTTGGTTATCTCTGCCTCAGGCCTTCTCTCCTTCTCAGGGATAAGATGCTTATAAGATATTATGTGTAAAAATGTGGTCCCTTTTTAGAGTCACCCAGGTAAAACAAACCAATTCCTAACATCCAGCATTCATGTATCACTGCAAGTACAAAAAACCCCTGAGAGATCCTACAGAGACAAATTTGATGAGAACAATCAACCGAGGGTAAGAGGTAGCTAAGATCCTGACACTTGGTTTTAAGCTTTCATCTACAGGCAGAAATCCTCACTTTTGGGTTTGCTTGAGGCTGGGTCCAGGTATTTATTTGATTTTATTTGAGACTCCCAAAGTCACTAATTTCTAGATTTAGAATACTCCTATATTTGGCCCAGGTCCAACTGCTTTCCAGCCTCTGAGGTGGGAGAGGTACAAGGCCCCCTCATTCACCATGCATTGGTCTATGGGTGGCAGAATCAGGCAGAATTGGAACTCAGAACATCTAACCCCTGTGGTTGGTTCAGACTACGGGGCCCAAACGGCAATGTCTAACAGAATTAGGGACAAAATGGTGACAGAAGCCTCAACAGGGACTGTAACATACTCACTTATCTCACACTTGAATGCTCTGCACAGAAGAGACATCAGGATCACTCTCTAGGAGTGTGGTCAGTCTTCTTCCTAGTGGGAAACTGGGGAGTGGTGCCATCTTCAGTAGAATGGGCAAGCATCAGCCCCAGGATTCAGAAGTTCCTTGGTTATTGCAAGTGTGGGGGCTCCATGTGTCTCTGGGGACAAAAGCAGAGACCCCTGTTTATCTTTTAGACAGTCCTTTGCTCCCCAGAATAAAATTATTCCCAGTTCCAGGTTGTTGGGCCAACTGGAAAGACAGTGACACAAATTGCAGTATATTCCAAACTCCCCAGCTTCCTATCCTTAACAAGGCCTCTTCCCTGGAACTTCTCAGTCCCTTCTCTCCCACCCTGTTCTGTTGTCTGGTTGCCAGTGAGGTCAGAGGGTTAGGACAGGATTTTTCTAAGTATTCCACAGACAGAGCCCTAAGATTCCACAGAAACATGCCAAAGTTCCATTGGTATTTCCCAAGCAGAATTAGTCCTTACAAGCTTTTGCACAATTATTTTAAGTTTGAATGAGGAGATTATTTCTAAATAATAGCTCCTTTCTCTTCTGTCTCTGTTAGTGTCCCTATCTCATCTTGCCTCTTAGATTGTAAGCTCCAAGAGCAAGGTTCTTACCCTTTTTTTCTGTGTCCTGGACCCCGCTGGCAGTCTGTTGAAGCCTATAGACCCCTTCTTAGGGTAATGTTTTTAAATGCTTAAAATAAAATACATAAGATTATAAAGGAAACAAATTATATTAAAATAGTTATGAAATTTTTTATAAGTTCATAGACCCTAGCTTAAAAACCCCTTCCTCTCACCCCCCCAATAATGTAAAGAAGAGGCATTGTATATTAGGCTACTATATTGCACATTGTAGAGCACTGAAGTCTCAGGAGGTCCTGATTCAGAAAGACCTGAATTCAGAGTTAACTTGTGTCTGCCTCTGATTCCCTAACTACAAAATGGAGATGATAACAGCACCCCTCTCCCAGGGTTGTTGCAAGTATCAAATGAGATGATACTTGTAAAACATTTTGCAAATCCTAAAGTGCTATATAAATAATAGCTATTGTTATTATATATAACATAATATAATATAAAATAATGTAATATAAGATATGATATGATATATCTTTGCATCCTTGGCACCTAGCAGCGTCTTGCTAAAGATACAAAGATACCTTGATAACGTCTGAGGAATGAATACATCTCCCAATTATGCCTCATCCTCTCCCTGCACTTGTGCCCAAGTACTATCAAGAGTCTTGTCAGAAAGCAAACAGTAAGTGTTGGCAATTATAATGGAGAATTATATTTGTTTCTATAAGGAACCAGAAAAAGAACACCATAAAGAAGTGAAGAAATTGTATTACTATCTTCATGACCTACGCTTTTAGACTGTTTATTTTTTCAGACCCACCCTCCTTAATATGAGCTATTATTGGCTATAAATAGGCATATACATGTAATATATATATATATATATATATACATATACACACACACACAGTTTTTTGCTTTATTATCATTTGTCTTATAAGAAGCAGTCTAACACAGCAGATATAGGGTCTTAGAGTCAGGAAGATCTGGGTTCAGGTCCTGATTCTCACACATGTGAGCAGGGGGAAAATCACTTAATATCTCTGTGTCCCCAAATATGAGCTGCCAATATGCATCCACAGAGGGTACTTCTACATCAGGAAGGAGAAGGGAACAAGCATTTAAGTGTCTACTATGTGTTAGGCACTGTGCCCAGGTATTTTACAACTATTAACTCATTTGAGTTTCCCACATCAGTGAAATTATACTCAACCCCCCCCCAACACTTGTCATTTATATTTATACCTTACTACTTGATGAAGTTACTATAGTTTTTTTTTTAAGTATTATAAAATTTCTGTGACTTCTCCCTTTCCTTCTTTCCTTTTGAGATTATTTCCAATTTATCCAGTATATATCTTCTGTTCATAGCTGTTTATAACTTGTTTCCCCCAATTAGACTGTGAGCTCCTTGAGGGCAGGGACTATTGTTTCCTTTTTTTAAATACCCCCAGCACTTAGCACAGTATCTGGAAAATAGTAGGGATTTGGTAAATGCTTGTTGACTTGACTCTGAAAAGTGTGAAAACCCTTGGGCTTCAGGACTCTATTAATGAAACCAAAGTTGCAGGTTGAGTCTCCACATGGACCATTAAAAGCCTTTCATACCAGTTGCTTTTCTGCAAAGTTGGCCCCCATTCCAAATGGACACAAAGGCTTTGCAGATATGGGGAGCAGGGTGGACTGTAGAAGAACTGCTCCGTGCCCCCATACCTACTCTCCATATTTCCCTGGCTTCAACTTGGAAGGATGGTGGTAAAAAAAAAAAAAATGCGCAACCATATCTGATTATCTAATCAGATTATCCTACCCCTGGCAGGATGAAAGGGCTACCTGAGGTCCCTGAGAAGTTTCCAGGCTATTTCCAGAAGGAGCAACCCTAGGTCACTGCTCAAAGTCCTTCTCCATCTATTAAAATTCTATGGCTTGGTACAGCTAGGTGGCACAGTGAATAGGAGTCAGGAGGACCTGAGTTCAAATCTGACTTCAGACACTTGACACTTACTAGCCATGTGACCTTGAGCAAGTCACTTAACCCCAATTGCCCTCCAAAAAGAAAAAAAATTCTATGGCTACCAACTGCCTCCTAGAGATATCTCTTATGGGGAAAAGGGATGGGGGAGAGACTAGAGGAGGGGAGAGGAAAAGAAATGGAAAGGTAAAGAGAGAGAGAAATTCAGAGGGAGGTCTCCAGGTGGAGTCCCTTTCACCCCTTAGTGAATATGGTCCTAGAGCTATCCAGTGGCCCTGGAACTGTCCAGTGGATATGACCTGGTAGGCTGGAGGGTGAAATACTAAATGCCTCCACTACCTTCCTTTACAGAATGCTCACTTCATTCTGCATCTGCCACTCTGCCTGGTATCCCTTGGTCCCTCCCTCCCTGCCCTTGCTTTCCTGCCTTCTTTTGTGTGTTGTTTTCCTCTATTAGATAGTGAAGCCCTTGAGGGCAGGGACTGTCTTCTTCTTTGTTAATTATATTTCCAGAGCTTAGCACAGTACCCTGCACTTTAGTAGGCACTTAATACACATTGATTAGATTGAATTGGATGGCTTTGATGTTGTCTAGCAGGATAAAACAACAACAGAAAAGTCATCCATCATGAGCTACTTGGCCAAAGGGGAGGGTGCAGTAAAGGATATGCTCTGCACCCTTTTAATCTCATAATAAGATCATTTTTTCCACCCTTGCCTCCTTCATAATCAGGACCCACTCTACCCACTCTGGACAGCAACTCTCTACCACCCTTGACCTATCTCCACACATACATCCAGCTTCGTTCTGAGAGCAGATTTTGCTTCATGAACAAGGAAGGAAGAAGCAGGAGGTCTTGCTGTGCACACATTCATCCCTGGAAGTAAGAGGG
>NW_027185737.1:883222-960357 GCF_028583685.1 Petaurus breviceps papuanus
GCAGGGGCAGGCTGGGAAGCAAAGGCGCTATGTACTGGGGCAGGCCAGGAGGCCTGACCAACAAGGGGGGCAAGTTGTCCCACCAACCACAAGAGACACTACCAGGCCTCTGACCAAAGGGCTGGGACTGGAAAGAGCAAGGTAAGAACCAAATGCAGGGCCCCTGTCCAGCACAGCAAATACTCCTGGGACTACCACTCCATAGCCCAGAAATTTTTTTAAAAAGCCCCTATCAGGACCTCCAAGTACCAGGATGGCAGAGTGAACCCCGCCTGATCCAACCCCCCCCCCCCACTGAAAACATAGTAACTATTGCCCCAGGGCAAAACCCTCAACAGTAAAGGCTTAGGAACCCTAGAGGAAGGGCTCTGGAGTCCTTCTGTCCTCAGAGGGAGGAACCAAATTCAGAGGGAGACAATGTGGACTCCATACCCACAGCTGAAACATCAACAGGGGATGGGTCCCAAGCACAGAAAGCTCTCCTAGATGAGCTCAAAAGGAACTTTGAAAACCAAATGAGAAAGATAGAAGACAAAATTAATAATTCTTTTAAAATCAAAATTGCAGAATTAGAAAAACATAATAATGAAGAAAACATCTCCTTAAAAAGAGAAGTGTATGATATGGAAAGGGAGCTCCAAAAACTTACCAAGGAAAATAATTTGCTAAAAACCAGAATCAACCAAATTAAAACAAATAACTCTATGAGGAACTAAGAATTAGTCAAACAAAACAACAAGAATGAAAAATTTTAAAAAGAGGTAAAATATCTCAATGGAAAAAAACTGACTTGGAAAACAGATCCAGGAGAGATAACCTGAGAATCACAGGCCTACCAGAAAATCATGATGAAAAAATGAGCCTGGACAACATTCTCCAAGAGCTCATTAAGGAAAACTGCCCTGAGACACTAGAACCTGAGGGTAAAACAGAAATCGAGAGAATCCACTGGACACCTGCTGAAAGAGATCCCAAACTGAAAAGTCCTTGAAATGTTGTGGTCAAACTCAAGAACTACCAGGTAAAAGAGAAAATACTTCAAGTGGCCAGAAAGAAACAATTCAAATATTGAGGAACCACAGTGAGGATCACACAGGATTTGGCAGCCTCTACACTGAAAGATCAGAGGCAGTGGAATTCAATTTTCCACAAGGCAAAAGAGCTCGGGTTACAATCAAGAATCACCTACCCATCGAGACTGAGCATATTCTTCCAGGCAAAGAGATGGTCATTCAACAATATAACAGATTTCCAGACCTTCCTGATGAAAAAGCCAGAGCTCAATGGAAAATTCAACCTCCAATTACGAGATGCAAGAGTGACGTAGAAAGGTAGACAAGGAAAACACACACACACACACACACACACACACACACACACAAAACCTGTTATTTAATAACAGCAAACTGTTTATAAACAAGTAGAGGGAAAGAGCATAAATTACACAAAATGATGATTAAAAAATCTTATTAAGGGCTACAAAGGGACTGCAATGGAAGAAGAGGAAAATGGAATGAAGTGGAAAAGGGTAAATTATGCCACCCAAAGAGGCATAAAAACAATATAGCAGAGTAAAAGAAGAGAGGGGGATGAGTATTATATGAGCTTTTCCCTCATTGGGTCTGGTGCAAGGAGGGAATAACAACCAGTTAAGCATAAGACTCTATGGAGAAGAGATGCAAAACGTATTATATTAGAGGGAAAGAGGGGAGAGAGAGGAGTTTCGCATGACATTTGTTCCTGTCACTCTTGGTGCAAAGAAGAAATAACATACTTCATTAAGTATAAAAATATCCTACAGGCAGTAGGAGGGGGAAAGGGCTAAGTAGGGGGAGGGAAGTTAGTAAGTTAGAGTTAGAGTTAGTAGGGAGGGAAGAAGTAAGGGGGTAGGGGAGGAAAAGGGAGGGGGCTGATAAGGGAATATTGAGGGAGGCAGTGGTCAAAAGGAAAACTATTAAGGAGGGGAAGGGAGAAGGGGAGAAAAATATAAGCATTAACAGGTGAGGGAATAGGATGGAGGGAAAGAAACAGATAATAATCATAACTGTGAATGGAATGAACTCTCCCATAAAATGGAGGCAGATAGCAGAATGGATTAAAAATCATAATCCTACAATATGCTGTTTACAAGAAACACATCTGAAACAGAGGGACACACACAGGGTAAAGGTAAAAGGCTGGAGTAAGGAGTGGCCAGGTAGCACAGCGAGTAAGAGCACCAGCACCAGAGTCGGGATGACCTGGGGATCGAATCCGGGCTCAGACATTTAGCACCCACCCAGAAACACCTGGCTGTATAACCTCGAGCAAGTTACTTAACCCCAATTGCTTAAAAAAAAAATGCTGCAGTAAAATATATCATGCCTCAGCTAAAGTAAAAAAAAAGCAGGGGTAGCAATCCTTATCTCAGATAAAGCAAAAGCAAAAATTGATCTAACTAAAAGATATAAGGAAGGAAACTATAGCCTGCTAAAAGGCACCATCGAGAATGAAGCAATATCATTACTTAACATATATGCACCAAGTGGTAGAGCATCCAAATTCCTAGAGAAGAAAGTAAGGGAATTAGAGGAAGAAATAGATAGCAAAACTATACTAGTGGGAGACCTTAATCTCCCCCTCTCTGAGCTTGATAAATCCAACCTCAAAAAAAACAAGAAAGAAGTTAAGGAGGTGAATAGAATTTTAGAGAGTGTAGGTATGATAGATCTCTGGAGAAAACTGAATGGGGATAAAAAGGAATATACCTTCTTCACAAAAATTGACCATGTACTACGACATAAAAACCTCACAATTCAGTGCAGAAAGGCAGAAATAATAAATGCATCATTCTCAGATCATGATGCAATACAAATCATACACAATAAAGGGCCATGGAAAAACAGACTAAAAACTAATTGGAAACTAAACAATTTAATCCTAAAGAATGAATGGGTCAAACAAGAAATCATAGAAACAATCAGTAACTTTATTCAAGAGAATGACAATAATGAGACAACATACCAAAATTTGTGGGATGAAGCAAAGGCAGTTCTTAGGGGAAGTTTTATATCCCTGAGTGCATACATGAATAAATTAGAGAAAAGAGAGGTAAATGAATTGGGCATGCAATTGAAAAAGTTAGAAAAAAAACAAATTGAAAATCTTCAATTAAATACTAAATTAGAAATACTGAAAACCAAAGAAGAGATTAATAAAATTGAAATTAAGAAAACTATTGAATTAATAAATAAAACTAAGAGCTGGTTTTATGAAAAATAAAATAAAATTGATAGACCCTTAGTCAATATGATAAAAAAAAAGAAAGAAGAAAACCAAATTATGAGTATCAAAAATGAAAAGGGTGAACCTACCACCAATGAAGAAGAAATTAAAAAAATAATTAGGAATTATTTTGCTCAGTTGTATGCACATAAATTTAACAATTTTAGTGAAATGGATGAATATTTACAAAAATATTGGTTGCCCAAATTAACTGAAGAAGTAAATTACTTAAATAACCTCATCTCAGAAAAAGAAATCGAACAAGTCATCAGTGAACTCCCCAGGAAAAAATCTCCAGGGCCAGATGGATTTACTAGTGAATTCTATCAACCATTTAAACAACAATTGATTCCAATATTCAGGAAAATTAGTGAAGAAGGAGTCCTACCAAATTCTTTTTATGACGCAAATATGGTACTGATACCTAAATCAGGAAGAGATAAAACAGAGAAAGAAAGTTATAGCCCAATCTCCCTCATGAATATAGATGCAAAAATTTTAAATAAAATATTAGCAAAAAGACTACAGCAGAGGGGCAGCCAGGTGGCTCAGCGAGTAAGAGCACTGGCTCCAGTGTCGGGATGACCTGGATCAAATCCGGGCTCAGATACTCAGCACTACACCCAGAAATAATAACTGGCCGTGTAACCTTGAGCAAGTTACTTAACCCCGATTGCTTAGAAAAAAAAAAGACTACAGCAACTTATCACAAGAACAATACACTTTGATCAGGTAGGATTTATTCCAGGAATGCAAGGATGGTTTAATATTAGGAAAACCATCAGTATAATTGATCATATCAACAATAAAATTAACAAAAACCACATGATTATCTCAATAGATGCAGAAAAGGCTTTTGACAAAATACAACATCCATTTCTACTAAAAACACTAGAAAGAATAGGAATAAATGGAGCCTTCCTTAAAATAATAGGTAGCATCTATTTAAAGCCATCAGCAAGTATTATATGTAATGGGGAGAACCTAGAAGCATTTCCAGTAAGATCAGGGGTGAAACAAGGATGTCCACTATCACCCCTCTTATTCAATCTGGTACTAGAAATGTTAGCAGTAGCAATTAGAGAAAAAAAAGAAATCAAAGGAATCACATTAGGCAAAGAAGAGACCAAGCTATCACTCTTTGCAGATGTTATGATGATATACTTAGAGAATCCTAGAGAATCACGTAAAAAACTACTTGAGACAATAAATAAATTTGGCAAAGTTGCAGGATATAAAATAAACCCACATAAATCCTCAGCATTTTTTTATACTTCT
Source organism: Petaurus breviceps papuanus (assembly GCF_028583685.1). Taxonomy (NCBI): domain Eukaryota; kingdom Metazoa; phylum Chordata; class Mammalia; order Diprotodontia; family Petauridae; genus Petaurus; species Petaurus breviceps. Next base: position 887,765 of record NW_027185737.1, read on the forward strand.
AATGAAATTCAACAGCAAGAGATAGAAAAAGAAAACCTATTTAAAGTTACCGTAGACATTATAAAGTATTTGGGCATCTACCTGCCGAAACAAACCCAAGACCTATATGAAAACAACTACAAAACACTTTTCACACAAATAAAGTCAGATCTAACTAATTGGAAAGACATCAATTGCTTGTGGCTGGGTCGAGCTAATATAATAAAGATGACAATTTTACCTAAATTAAATTACATATTTAGTGCCATACCAATCAGTTTACCAAAAAACTACTTTATAGAGCAAGAAAAAATAGTAACAAAATTCATTTGGAAGAACAAAAGGTCCACAATATCAAGGGAATTAATGAAAAGAAATGCTAGGGATGGTGGACTAGCTATACCAGATTTTAATCTGTACTATAAAGCATCAGTCCTCAAAACTACTTGGTACTGGCTGAGGAATAGAGTAGTGGATCAATGGAATAGATTGGGTACACGAGACTCAGCAGTCAATGACTATAGTAATCTACTGTTTGATAAACCCAAAGACCCCAGTTTTGAGGATAAGAACTCACTATTTGACAAAAACTGCTGGGAAAACTGGAATATAGCACGGCAGAAACTGGGCATAGACCATTATCTAACACCATATACCAAAATCAAGTCTAAATGGGCACATGATCTAGGTATAAAGGCTGATACTCTAAGCAATCTGGGAAAGCAAGGAATAGTTTACCTGTCAGATTTGTGGAGAGGGGAAGACTTTTTATGACCAAACAAGAATTAGAGGGCATTATAAAATGCAAAATGGGATAATTTTGATTACATTAAATTGAAAAACTTCTGTACAAACAAAGCCAATGTAACCAGGATTAAGAGGGAAGTGGAAAATTGGGAAAGAATTTTTACAACCTATATCACTGATAAAGGACTCATTTCTAAAATATACAGAGACTTGAGTCAAATCTATAAGAATACAAGTCATTCCCCAATTGATAAATGGTCAAAGAATAAGGCAGTTTACAGAGGAAGAAATTAAAAATATTTATAAGCATATGAAAAAATACTCTAAATCACTATTGATTAGGGAAATGCAAATCAAAACAACTCTGAAGTACCACATCTCACCAGTCAGATTGGCTAAGGTGACAAAACGGGAAAATGACAAATGCTGGAGAGGATGTGGACAAATTGGAACACTAATGCATTGCTGGTGGAGTTGTGAACTGATCCAACCATTATAGAAAGCAATCTGGAATTATGCCCAAAGGACTACAAATAATTTCATACCCTTTGACCCAGCAATACCACTTCTAAGGTTGTATCCCAAAGAGATCATAGAATTGGGAAAAAGACCCATATGTACAAAAATATTTATAGTAGCTCTTTTTGTGGTAGCAAAGAATTGGAAATTAAGATGGTACCCATCAATTGGGGAATGGCTGAACAAGTTGTGGTATATGCATGTTATGGAATACTATTGTGCAATAAGAAACGAGGAGCAGATGGACTTCATATTTACCTGGAGAGGCTTATATGAATTCATGCTGAGTGAAAAGAGTAGAGCCAGGAAGAATTTGTACACAATTACAGACACAGCATATGTGTGATGACAAACTTTGATAAAATGGACTCTTCTCAGCAATCCAGAGTCATAAGTCAACCCCAAAATACTCATGATGGAGAGAGATGTTTACATCCAAAGAAAGAACTAAGATTCAACCCAGAATGAAGCAAACTACCTAACCTTTTTCATTTTCTTGTTTGGTTTTGTTTCCTCTTTCCCATTCTTCATTCCATCTGTTACAATACTTCTTTATAACCTGACTAATGCCTAATGTGAAAGTATCTGCAGATACTATACTTGATTGTATGCCACCATTGGGGGGAGGGAAGGGAGAGAAAATTTAAAACTCAAGGAATTGTGGTAATGAATTTTGTAAACTAAAAGTAAACAAATTAATAAAGACCAAAAAATAAAAATAAAAAAAGAAACTGAGGAGCCACATCCAGTGAGTGGATCTGGGATCTGTAGTCTGCCCACTAGGAGAGGTGGTTCTGACAGACAATCAATTCAACAATATTTATTTGGCACAGTTTTTCTGTTTAAGACTGTGTTAAACATAGTAGGCTGCTCAAGGACAGAAAGGTAGTGTGGGCTAGAATACCAGGCCTGGGTTCTGATACTGCCTCTGCCACTTACCAGCTGGGCAGCCCTAGACATTTCATTTACGCTCTCTAAATTTCAGATTCTCTAAGGCTATATATTAAGTTTGAGAAAACTTGATGTCAACTGAGTTGGTGAAGGGAATTCCCACACTAATAAAATCACAATTCTTTGACTAGCGATGTTAGTGCAAGGCACTGAGCCAGCCACTGAGGGTCAACAGATCAAAAGGGCCATAGCTCCACTTAAGGAGCTCTTAATCTAATTGGGGGAGGAAAGAAGGAAAGAGAGAGGGAAAGAGAGGGAAGGGAAAGAAAGAAGGGAAGAGGGATGGGAGGGAAGGAAGGAAAGAAGGAAAGGTGAGTAAGAAGGAAGGAAGGAAAAAGAAGGAAGTGGAGAGGAAGGAAGAAAGACAGGAAAGGAGAGAAGGAAGGAAGAGAGGAAAGGGAGAGAAAGAGGAAAGGAACAGGGAGGTAGGAAAGAAGAAAGGGTGAGATGGAAGGAAGGATGCATTTATTAAATGCCAACTGTGCGCCAGATATTGAATCAACAAACAGTAGGCCCCAAGAGAAGCAGACTAGACTTCAGGAAATTCCATCTCAACTTTCACCTCACTCAAGACTCAAGAAATTTCACCTCAGTAACTTTTGCCTCACAGGCTCAGGAACTTTCACCTAATGAACATTTTACCTCACAAACTTTCATCTGAAGAATAGTAGACCTGAGTGAGGGAAGACTGAAGGACTCCGGGCTGTTTCTGGAAGTCACACCTAGTGATGTGGTCCTTGGATGTGATTGTGGATGAACGGGAGACCACAGGGAACCAGAGTATTTTCAGCATGGCTGGGACTTAGGGGAGGAAGAGAAGAGTTCCTGAGGTTGAACCTCCTGACAGAATTCAGAAAACAACAATAAGAAGGATCTGAGTCCTAGGGCAACATTGCCTACAACTTGGGATTAAAACTTGATTATAAAAATGTTAAACTGCTAAAAATAAAATAAGACAGATTAAAAATAAAAATGAGGGGGTGGAGTCAAGATGGCCGAGTAGACGCAGGACCTCCCCACTGCTCCGGCTTCCACCTTCCCCAATCCATGTAAAAAGGGGTCTCTGAACAAACTTTGGAGCTGCAGACCCCACAAAATGACACAGAGAAGCTAACCTCCTGCTGAGGACAGCCCGGCAGGCTGGCAAGAATCAGCCACTGCAGTGCTCTGGGAGCCGAGCCCAGGCCCACGCCAATGCTTTAGCCCCAGGGCAGGCCTGACCAGCTGCCCTCCGGAGGGACTCCAGATCAGCAGCAGCTGTGGCCGTTTCCAGATTTATCAACATATAGATGCAAAGGACAAAGTGAGAGGTCAGTGCAGTCTGGACTTTGGGACCCAGTAAGTGGGAGTATGTGGCTTTTGCTCCCGGGGCGAGAAGCCACTGAGACGCCAGCACAGCCAGCCAGCACCATGTGGCAGCTTCAGCTCCTGGCCTGCAAAGTGTAGGGAGACCAAGCACCAGTCTGAGGGATAATCGCTCTTGCTTTAACCTGCTTGGATCTGGATTGCAGTCTAGGGTGGAGGTCCTGGGGTGTGTGACTAGCTTGCCAGAGCTTGTGGAGGCCTCAGAGAGGGCACCCATCTAATACCTCTGGCTGCTGAGAAAACCCCAGCGTTTGGGACGAAAACTCCCCTGTCTGGTGGCAGAGTCCTACTGTGGCAAAAAGCCCAGGGGTCAAGTGACTGAGGGGTGACATGACCAGGCAAAGGAAACAAAGCAGACAGAAGATTCCAACATTAGACTCCTATTTTGGGGACAAAAAGGAGGAAAGCATGGAACAGGAGGAAGGCAATGAAGTCAGAACTCCTGCACCAAAAGCTTCAAAGGAAAATACCAGCTGGTTACAGGCCATAGAGGACCTTAAGAAGCAGATAAAAGAAGTGGAGGAAAAATTGGGAAGAGAAATGAGAGCAATGCAAGAAAATTACGAAATGAGTGTCAACAGCCTGACTGAGGAAAATCACACAACAGACTAACTCAAATGGCAAAAGAGGCTCAAAAAGGCAATGAGGAGAAGAATGCCTTAAAAAGCCAAATTTGCCAGATGGAAAAAGAATCTCAAAAGCTCACTGAGGAGAATAATTGCTTCAGGATTAGATTCAAGCAAATGGAAGCTAATGACTTTATGAGAAATCAAGATGCTGTTAAACAGATCCAAACAAATGAAATAATAGAAGGCAATGTGAAATATCTCATTGGAAAAACCACTGACCTGGAAAATAAATCCAGGAGAGATAATTTAAAAATTATTGGACTACCTTAAAGCCATGATCAAAGTAAGAACCTAGAAATCAACCTCCAGGAAGTTCTCAAAGAAAACTGCCCTGATGTTTTAGAACCAGAGGGCAAAATAGAGGCTGAAAGAATCCACCGATCACCTCCTGAAAAAGATCCCATAAAGAAAACTCCTAGGAATATTATAGCCAGGTTCCAGATTTCCCAGATTAAGGAGAGAATATTACAAGCAGCCAGGAAGAAACAATTTGAATATTGTGGAAACACAATCAGGATAACCCAGGATCTGGCAGCTTCTACACTGAGGGACCGAAGGGCTTGGAATATGATAATTCCGGAAGTCAAAGGAGCTGGGATTAAAACCAAGAGTCACCTGCCCACTAAAACTGAGTATCATGTTTCAGGGGAAAATATGGTCATTCAGTGGAATAGAGGACTTTCAAGCATTCTTGTTGAAAAAAACCAGAGTTGAATAGAAAATTTGACATTGAGATACAAGAAGCATGAGAAGGTAAACAGGGAAAAGAAATCATAAGGAACTTATCATAGTTGAACTATGAATATTCCTACGTGGAAAAACAATAATTGTAACTTATGAAACCTTTCTCAGTAGTTGAAGGGAATATATATATATATATATATGCCTATATATGAGGGTATATGGGCATATGAATACATATGTGATTGTATGTATATATGTTTACAGGTATACATAGATAGAGGGCACAGGACCAATTTAACAGGAAGGGATGATACTTAAAAGGTGAAATTAAGAGGTGAGAGAGGAATATAATGAGAGGTGATGGGGAGAGACAGAATGGGGTAAACTATCTCATATAGAAGAGGCAAGGGAAATGGTCACAATGGAGGGGAAGAATAGGAAGGCAAAAGGGGCAAAAGGGAATGGTCAACCTTATTCCCATTGAATTTGGCTTGGGGAAGGAATGAAATACACACTAAATAGGGTATCTCACCCTACAGGAGAGTAGGGGGAAAGGGGATCAAAAGGGGGAGGATGGAAGGGAGGGCAGGCTGGGGGGGAGGGAAGTTGGAAGCACCCATTTTTGAAAAGGAATGGGATCAAAGTGGAGAACAGAACAAGTGGGAGGTGGGATAGGAGGAAGGGAAATATAGTCAGTCTTTTACAATATATCTACTATGTTATTGTTTTGCATTAGCCACACATGTCCAACCTATACTGAACTGCTTATCTTCCCAGTAAGGGTGGGTGACAAGAGAGGAAGAGAATGAATCTGGTACTCAGAGTTTTAAAATCAAATATTCAAATATATATATATATATTCTATTATTAATACTATTTTACATGTAATTGGGAAATAAGATATACAGGCACTGGGGCATAGAGATACCCTGGAAAAGTCGAAAGGGATATGGGAAAAAATATGGGAGAGAGCAGATTGGAGGAGGGGATATCCTGTGAGACTGCTATTTTGGGGTGGTGGGTAAGGGAAAAACGGGGAGAAATTTTGTAACTCAAAATCTGGCAGAAATGAATGATGTAAATCAGAAGTTAATAAAGCATTTGAAAAATAAAAATTAGTTAAGCAAGCGAAAAAGAAACCAATCATCAATAGCTATTTTGGTGTAAAAGAAGAGCTTATTTCATATTCAGAGGAAGATAGTGAGGTTAAAAAAGCTGCTCCTACCCTAAAGAGTAACATCAAATGGTCACAAACCCAAAAATAAATCTTGGAAAACTTAAAAACCAAATAAGAGAAAACAAGGGAAAATTAGGGAAAAAAAGAGAGAGAATGAGGGAAAATTAGGGGAAAAAAAAGCAATCCGAGAAAATTATGAAAAGAAAGTTAACCAAGTAGAAAAAGAGATATAAAATCTTAAGGACAAAAATAACTCCTTGAAAACTAGAATCAGGCAAGTGGAATTGAATGACATTGTAAGACACCAAAGTATAATAAAAATAGAGAATATGAATAGACAAACAAGTGATAGAGAGGAGGCAATATAAGAATTGTCAGACTACTTCAAAGTTATGATAAAAAAAAGAATCTGGATACAATATTACAAGAAATTATTAAGGATAATTGCCTTTAAGTTCTAGAACAAGAAAGTGAAGTAGAAATAAAAAGAATTGAGTGATCACCATCTGAAAGAGAAGGAAGAAAACTTGCATAGCCAAGTTTCAAAATTCCCAGGTTAAAGAGAAAATATTGCAAGCAACAAGAAAAATACATTTTAAATACTGTGGGAAGATCGTCAGGATTTCACAAGATATAGCAGCTTCTGCACTCAAAGCCCATAGGTTTTGTAATATTTCAAAGTGCAAAGGAACTGGGGTTGCATCCAAGAATAACTTATCCACCAAAATTGAGCTGTCCCCAAAAAAAACAACAACAGATATTTGATGAAGTGAAACTTTCAGGCATTTGTAACAAAAAGACCAGGATTCAATTGAAAATTCCCTATAAAATAATAAGAATATAAGGAAACCATTAAAGACTAATTATAAGGCACTGATAAAGGTTAAACTCTTTACTTGTGTAATATTAAAATGTTAACAGTTTTCTTGAAATTATTATCATTATGAAAGTAGTTTGAAATAAAGGCTGTAACTGAGTTGTGTATAATGAGATGATTGGTAAGATAAAGTAAAAAGGAGCAATTATCTCATAAACACTGAGCGTGAAAGGAAGAACTAACACAGGGAAAGCAGGTGGGGGTGGAGGGCCAGTAAGGTTTGAACCTTACTCTCATCTGGGTTGAAGAGGAAGCAAAGTGTAGGTTCAGAAATCTTCTTAACTTCCAGAGAGGTGAGAAAATTGGGGGATCATGTTGGTGAAAGATTTTTAAAAGGGAATACATAATAAGTTTAGGAGGACTGGACCTCTAGGAAGAAGCAAGACAGGATATGCATATTTGGGTGCATTCATGTAAATGTGATTGTCATTGTTCAGTTGTATCTGAGTCTTCCAGACACTGCAGACCATACTGTCCATGGGGTTTTATTGACAAAGATACCAAAAGTGGTTTTTGTCAGGCAAACAGAAATTAAATGACTTGACCAGGGTCACAAAGCTAGTAAGTGTCTGAGGTCAGATTTGAACTCAGGTCTTCCTGACTCTAGGCCCAGTGCTTTATCCACTGAGCCATCTAGGGGCCTCCATAAAGGTGATAACTAAAGTCAAAAGAGTAGAAGAGATCACTAAGGGAGTGAAAATGTTGAGAGAAGAAGGGTAAGGATAGAACCACCATATTAGGAATTCAAGAGTTCACTAATAACACTGTAAACCTGGAAAATCTCTACTTGGGAGGACAGGGAAAAGGTCAAGTGACTTTGACTTACTGACTAATGTGCAGAAACAAAGTGTAGAGAGGATGAGGTTTCTCCGTGAGGTCTTTGTCTTTAAGGTAAGACTCAATTAATATTAAAGACTCCTGGGAGAAAACTGACTTTATAAAAAAAACTCTCACTCACACTCTCTCTCTCTTCCCCCTCCCTCTCCCTCTCTCTTTCTCCCCTCCCCCTCCCTGCCTTCTCTCTCTTTCCTCCTGTTATCTACTTTTTTCCATTCTTTTTTAAAATTTTGAGTTCCAAATTCTCTTTCTCCCTCTATCCCCTCTCCCACCATTGAGAAGGCAAGACATATCACACCCATTTTGCAAGGCAAGTCAACTACAGCAACATTTGAGTTTGTTATGTTCAACTAAACAATGACCCAGCATGTACAGGTATACAGAACGGGCTAGCCTTCTCCAGGGGCAGAAAGAAGGCTGAGCTAAGAAATGAAGGACAGATCAACAGCTATGAAGTCATATCTGCAGGGGCCATCATCCCTAACACTTCGTCTTAGATATCCCAGCTCTCAAAGATTATGGGACCTCATGGAGCACAAAAGTCACCCAGAAAAAACTCAGACACCACACCTGGGCTCCTGACTGCCCCCTCCAGAAACAGAGCAGCCAGGGTCACATATCACATCAAAGAACACAGGAAGGAAAGCCAGGACACAGCAGCTGAGCTTCAGCAAGTTCCTTACCTGCTGTCAACTTCCTTATTCTGATAGGCTAGACTTGACAACTGCTGCCTATGTTGGGCGGGTCTGACCAGGAGACTGATTGGCAAGAGGCAGATTTAAATACCTCCTCCAGCCCTCCTAGGGATGGGTGGAGCTTCCAGTGCCCACTTCTGGTGCTCGGTCCCTGCTGAGGTCCTCTGCTCCTTAACTTGCTACTAACCTGTATTTCACATTCAGTCCTTGCCATTGATGTAGTCAATTTAAACTATTTATCTATACCAATTATATGTGTTAGTTCTTTTACCTTCTCTCTCCAGGAGATTGTAAAATCATTGAAATACCTTTTGTGGGGATCTGAAAGGAAAATAAATAAAAGGAAACACTTTAAGTATTTCTTAACACTGTAAGTATTTTTTTTTAAAAGCAATTGGGGTTAAGTAACTTGCTCAAGGTTACATGGCCAGGTGTTTCTGGGTGTGGTGCTAAGTATCTAAACCTGGATTAGATCCCAGGTCATTCCAACTCTGGGGCTGGTGCTCTTACTCATTGTGCCACCTGACTGCCCCTAAGCAATTGGGGTTAAGTAACTTGCTCAATGTTACAGGGCCAGGTGTTTCTGGGCGTGGTGCTAAGTATCTGAGCCTGGATTCAATCCCAGGTCATCCCAACTCTGGGGCTGGTGCTCTTACTCACTGTGCTACCTGGACGCCCCTTAACACTGTAAGTATTAAATATGGTATAGGAGGCATCCTGATATTGTGTAGTTAGAAAGTATTTATTAAGCACCTCCTAAATGCTAGACACTCTGCTAAGGACTTTACAAATATTATCTCATTTGATCCTCACAACAACCCTTGACTATAGGTACTAGTATTGTTCCCATTTTACAGTTAAGGAAACTGAGGCAAATACAGGTTAAGTGCCTTGATAAGGGTCACACAGCCAGAAAGTGTCTGAAGTTTGGATTTGAACTCAGGTCTTGAATCCAGACCCAGTGTTCTACTCACTGTACCACCTAGATGACTTGGGTCTGAATTCCACCTCTAACACTGTATGACCACAAGCAAATCACTGTACTTCTGATCCTCAGTTTCTCCATTTGTAAAATGAGGGTAATAATTCCTGAGTATTATTACATAAGTATTATTAATAGAAATGTTTTGATGATGATGATACCTATTATCTTACAGGGCTATTTTAAATCTCAAATGAGATCATGCATGTAAAGCACTTTGCAAACCCTGAAGGGTTCTAGAAAGGCCAGTTGTTACTCTATTCTATAGAATTCATTACTTTCTAGTGCAGACAAACACACTAGAGATGGTTTAAAATTTTTGGATGATAGCTCCATCATCTAAGTATTAAAGCAAAATTAGAAATACTTGGGGCTCTTCCCTTTAGGAAGATTAATCCAAAATTTGTAAGAAAAATGGCCTGGATAAGGAAGGGATTGACTTTAGGAACACAAATTTAGGAAACTATGACAAATGCCTAGGTAACCAAAGAAAAGATGAGGAAATTTGGGGGTCTGGAGATACAGAAAGGTAAATCTGGCACTAGGCATGGTTGCAGTGTTGTCTGGTTTTGTTTAATTCTGTTTTCCTTTGTTGCAAGGTGGGGGTGAGATATTCAGAAATTATTGTAAAAAAAAGGTATCAATAAAATATTCACTTTAAAACTATCTAGGGAAGAGATAATGTGGTGTTGAAGCAGAAGAATGAACATTTGAATAGAAAGAAGAAAGCTTTTGCAAGAGACGTTGCTGCAGTAGAATTGACAGGACCCGGCAACTAATTGGATGTGGAGGGTGAAAGACTGGGAAGAGCCAAAGATGACCTGATGTTTAGGGGCTTAAGACACTGAGAAATTGGCACTGCCCTCGATAGAAGTGGAGAAGTCGGAAGGAAGGTCAGTTTTTAGGGAGAAAAGATGAATTCACCTTTGGACATGTTAAATTTGACATGCTGTTAGCAGCGAGATAAATGTTAGCAAGGCAGTTAAAAACTGGAACTCAGGAGAAAGAACAAGGTAAAATATATGAATTGAGAACATGATAGAGAAAAATCATCAGAATCTCCCACAAAATGCTTCTCTCAGAGAGAGACAGAGACTCTGAGACAGAGGGAGACAAAGAAAGAAAGAGAGAGCGAGGAGGCAAAGAGAAGGAGGGAGGAAGGGAGGATGATAGGGAAGGAGACAGGGAGAGACAGAGAGAGATGCTGAGCTGATAGGATCGTTAGTTTGACCTAAAATGGCATTTTTTGTTTCCAAAACTCCATGGTGGACAGAATAGTCCCACATATACTGTTGTTAAGCTGTTTTTCAGTTGTGTCCTACTCTTCATGACTCCATCTGGGATTTTCTTTTGCACAGTGGATTGACATTCCTTCTTCAGTTCATTTTACAAATGAGGAAACTGTGACAAACAGGATTAAGTGACTCATCCAGGTCACACAGCTATTAAGTGTGTGAGGTCATATTTGAACTCAGGAAGTCTTCCTGACTCCAGGCCAGGTGCCCTAACCACTGTACTACCTAACATACACTGTAGATAATTAATAAACATCAATCTATGATGGTTTAGTACTTTGTTTATGAGAGCAGGAAGATAGAGAAAGCACAATCAGGCTTCCTTAACCCAATTTTTTGAACACCTTCTAACTGTATAAAAAGGTGAAAGAAGGGATGAAGGGAGTAAGGTCAAGAGGCAAGGTCAAAGCTGATCTGTTTCCTCATGGTTTCTTTGGCTGGAAAGATTCCCTGGCATCATGACACAGTTCTTGCCTGCGTGAAGTGTAGACCTCATGTTTAGGTTAAGGAAATAATAAATAATGACTCTCTTAATTATTACAACATGCTTGCATTTTGAGTACATATCTAATTATCACACATGACATAATTATTTCCCTAAGAGACTTAATCAGCAACTTCTGGTGGGAAATTCTTTCTGACTCAATCCTTGTAGTATAGAGTATTGGCTCAGTAGTCAAAGCACCTGAGTTCAAATCCTATCTCTGATGTTTACTACCTATGTGATGTCAGGCAAATCACTCTACCTCTCTGGAACTGTTTGCTCCTCTGTAAAATGAGGGATTTGGACTAGATGACCTCTGAGGTCTCTTACAGCTCTAGAACTAAGGTCCTATGAGCTATCTCTTCCAATTAGGACTATCTATGGTAAGCTAAGCTATGCAATTGATTCTTTCTTATCTGAACTATTACTACCCCCCCCCCCCCCAAAAAAAGCCCATTCTCTCTAAGCCCCTAGAGTCTGAGAACCAAGAGAGCCAGGGAATTGTTAGAAGGGCTTTTAGAAATAAGCTTACACTGCCCCTCCTCTCTCCTACTCTCCTTTTAACTCCTTTTCTTCTCCCCCAAAACAAAAAATGGACAGCCACAGAGTAAAAGATCACAGAAAATAAGTATACAGGGGAGAAGATCTTGGCCTATTTGGACCAATAGCCTCATTTTATAGATGGACAGAGCCCCAGAGAGATGAAGTGATTTTGCCCAAGATCACACAAGAAAGCAGATCCAGAATCCAGGTCTTCTGACTTCAGATTCAGTCCTACCACCAAAAAAAATTTTTTTTAAGTGTTACACAAACAAATTTCATAACTAACAAAAGCTAGGAATGGATTAAGTTCAGTTAAAAACACTTTTTTATTATTATAAATAGCTGGCATTTATACAGCACTTTAAGGTCTGTGAAGTTATCTGGTTTGATCCTCACAACAACTCTGGGAGGTAGGTGATATTATTAACTCCATCCTTACTACAAAATCCCTCCGTACCTCTCCCCACAAGGCCCAGGGAAGTTATTTCCATTTGGTCTTTTGTAAGGCTGGTCCCTAATATAAACAAAATTTTAAAAATAAGTTTTGTTGATGTCTTTTATTTTATATGTCATTTCTGGATCTTTGCCTCCATAGCCACCCAAGAACTGCGTCCTCCCTTTTAACAGAAACAGTTAAACAAAAACTACCAAGAGAGCAAATGCACCTGACAGTGTATGCAACAATCTTCCCTTATATTCCCCACTTACCTCTCTGCTGAAAAGATATATTTCATCTGTTCTTCAGGACCAAAGACCCTCATTAAAATCACTCAGTTTGACTTCTTTTTGGTGTTCTCTTCACTTACATTATTGTAGTCATTGTGCATACTGTTTTTCTGGATCTGCTTACTTCACTCTGCATCAGTTCATACAAGTCTTCCCTAATTCCTTTATATATTTATATGTATATATATACACACATACACATATATACATGTATATATGTATATATAATATATATATCCATTTCTGACTGCATAATAATATTCCATTACATTCATATGCCACAATTTATTCAGCGATTCCCTAACTGATGGGAACCCATGCTGTTTTCAGCTCTCTGTTACAAAAAAAAGTACTACATGTATTTCATAACTAACAAAAGCTGAGATTGGACAGGTCCAGTTAAAAATACATTTTTCACTAGGGGCATAGTGTCCCTATGATTGGTTCCTTCTTGGGGGATTATAAAAGGAAATACAAATGTATTTGACCCCATGAGATCTTAGCTGGAGGAGGGAAGGTCTTCGAGGAAAGAGAAGCAGACTCTCCACTCTGCCTCATCACCCCCTCCCTTCTTGCTTATCCCTCATTCTTCAGACACCAGACTCTTCTATTCTACTATATGCTTTTTAGTCTGAGAACCAAGATCATACTAACTCCTCAATATCTCCCCCTTTTTCCTACCTTTAATCTCCCAACTTCCTTGTTTTGTCATCCTGTACTCACATCAATCCACACCTCCCTTTTCTTTTACCTCTCCATTCCAAAAAACATGACAAACCCAAATGTCCCCCTTTAAAAATAAATCAGCCCCTTGGATTATGGCCCCTTTACTTTTTCTCCCACTTCTATCCCAATTCTTTGGCACCCAGGAGGGGATACACTGCTTCTTCATTGAAAGGCTGAACAGCTGCAGTGTTCCCTAATTAGATCTTTGGCTGTCCACTGGGAAAGCAAGACATGTGTTACTGTAAAGAGACATTTCACCTGTTCTTTGTCAATAATCTGCTATGCAGATAGTCCATTAGGTAGCAGCTGAGCCGTCCTGATCATGTGAGACAGGGCTTGGCTGCTTTTCCCAGTTTTGGTGCTAACTCTGCTGGAAAGGAAAAGGTGATGGGCTGATTGTTTTGCACTAATTCTCCTCTAGCATACAACACAGTAAGATGATAAGAAATCTCTCTAAGTTATCTTCCCACTCAGAGCTACAAGCCCTTTTGGGTTACCTAACAAATCTACTCAGACCCCTGGTATCCTCAGAAGTAATGCCAAAGGTTCTATCATAGTCTTATTATCACAGGTGAAAGGGTAGAGGTAGCCTGCTAGGAGCAAGCCCAGGAACTGTTTACTACAATAGGTTTCCCAGGGTGCTGCTACCTACCATTGGCTAGACCTTGAGGGCCATAAGGCCAAGTTAACCAGGAGCTTTCTTACCCCTTGGGCAACCCTATTGCAGAGCTCTTATAACATTTGGCATTTCTATACAAATGCTTGCTAATTAACTTTGCTTGCCTAGAACCTTATTTCTAAGGTTTCATTTCCTGACTTGGCAGAAGCTAGTTCACATCTGGCTGTGTGTACAGTGTCTAAAGATTCCACTGTTCATGTCAGCTGCTTTGGGAAGGAAAAAAGAAATATGATATGGTGAAAAGAGCATTTATTGGAGTCAAAGAGACAGATTCAGGTCCCAGCTTTGCCAATAATTTTGTGTGACTTTGGGTCACTATCTTAACCCTTCTGAGCCTCAGTTTCCTTATCTGTAAAATAAGGAGGTTGGATTAGATCATCTCTATAGTCCATTCCTGCTTCAGTCTATAAAAACAAATGGCTTAATCCCCTGTGAGGCATACAGGATGGAGGAATTGGGGGTTTTAAATGCTAGATTTTTGGGAAGATGGCTTAGATCCCAGTACGATAGCTGCATTCAGTTCCTGTTGTTGTCTGGGTCTCCTTGTTTGACAGACCTCCCTCCACCACCACCAACACCATCAATGACTCCATACTACCCCCAGGAGCTATACTATTTTCCCACTTGTAATTGTGGATTTCAGCAGCAAGTATCTTCTGAAATTTTAATGTGCTACATTTAACTGGCAGCTGAAGACTGGCCTGACTTATAGTCTAATACTCTTTAGGAGAAGTCAGTCAACTATTGAGAACAAAATTCTAAAAATAAAAAACAAATGAACAAGAAAAGGGACAGGGGGAAGCTGTCTAGAAAAATATATGTGGTTGAGCAGAGAAATAATCAACTAACTTTGAAGCCAAACAGAATTAGATCTTCTCACTGAAAGGGAAGGGGTCTTTGAGGGCAAGGGCATGTCTTATTTCTGTCTCTGTATCAGAAAAATGTAGCACTAGTACCTTGCACATAGTAGGCACTTAACTGTGAGTTAAACTGAAATAAAGCAATAAGGCCCAGAATAAAGATATCCTTGGATATGCAAACAGCTGCAAACAGCTGGCATATATGATAGCTGAGCTGCCATCAGTCATTTCTAAAAGACTGTAGAAGACAGGAGGGCTGTTGTAGGACTGGGCATGTGCAAATCTTACCTGGTTTTCAAAAGTGAGCAAGAAGTTTGCAAATTACAAGCTTTTGAGCTTGACCTCAACCCCAAGTAAAATTTCTAGGACACAGTGTTAAATATTAAATAAGATGGTTTGTGAACATTTCAAAAAAGAGAAGTGGAAATTACTAAGAGTCAGCAGGACTTTATTAGAGAACAGGCTGTGCCGAACTTGTCTTGTTTCCTTTTTGATAGGATCCCTGGGTTTATGGAGAATGGAAGGAGCTGCTGGCCATCTAGTTAACCTAACTTTTAACAAATATTTTACAAAGTCACTCATACCTTCCTTTTGGACAGGATGTGAGCCAGATAACAGTTTGATCAAGTAGATTCAGAGTGAGTTGATTGGCCAGATTCAGAGTAGTCAAAGCTCATGTAAATTTAGAGGGTGGTCACTAGTGGAATTCTTCAGTCATATATCTCTCTCTCTCTGCTTGGCCCTGGGCTGTTTCATATTTCTATAAAGGCCTATGTCACGGGTCTCTGTAGCAATCTGGTGAAGTTTATGGGCCTATTCTCAGAAAAATGTTTTTAAATGCATCTAATAAAATATACAAAAGATTGCAAAGGAAACAATTATCTTGAAATATAGATAACAATTTAAAAAATAAGGTTATGGATCCCAGGTTAAGAAGTCTTGACTCAGGTCATATGAAAAAATGCTCTAAATCACTATTGACTAGAGAAAGGCAAATCAAAATAACTCTGAGGTACTACTTCACACCTGTCAGATCAGCTAACATGACAACACAGGAAAATTATAAATGTTAGAGAAGATGTGGGAAAATTGGAACACTAATGGACTGTGGAGTTGTGAACTGATCCAAACATTCTGGAGAGCAATTTGGAACTATGCCCAAAGGGCTATAAAATTGTGCATACCCTTTGACCCAATAATACCACTTCTAAGGCTGTTTCCCAAAGAGATAATAAAAATAGGAAAAGAACCCACACAGACAAAAATATTTATAGCAGCTCTTTTTGTGGTGGTCAAGAATTGGAAATTGAGGGGATGTCCATCAATTGGGGCGTGGCTGAAAAAGTTGTGGTATACGCATGTAAGTTAAGATCCTTTCTATAATCCTATGCCCAAAAGATAGCTCAAGTCCACCCCAGCCTTCCTAACATAGCATCTAGGGTAAAAGCAGGTGTACTTTCCAAAGTCTACCATGGCTGAAGCAGAAGTTTCTATCAATACCATTAGCCTATAAAGGGGTTCCTAGGAGGAGAATCTTGACATTAGAATACTAGAAAGTGGGGGCAGCTAGGTGGCGCAGAGAGTAAAGTGTCGGCCCTGGAGTCAGGAGGACCTGAGATCGGTTCTGGCCTCAGACACTTAACACCCCCCCCCCCAAAAAAAAACTAGCAGTGTAAACTTGGGCAAGTTACTTAACCCTAATTGCCTTCCAAAAGGCAAAAAATACTAGAAAGTGTCCATTCCCCAGGGATTAAAGGGTGAAGGATAACTTTTGCAAAGAAGGAAATGTAAATATTACCTGAAAAAAAAAAATGTTCATACTCTAAAAAATTAAAATAACTGTGATATTACTTTTTACTCATCAAAAAAATTAGAAAATAAAAGGTAAAAATTCCATGCCCATGGGGCTTTAGGGAAACAGGCACACTATATTTGGGATGGCAGGACTGTGAACTGGTGCATTCATTTTGTTAAGCAAGCTAAATGACCAGACTGATCATTCCTTTTGACCCAGTGATCCCATTACTAGGGCTATGGCCTCAGGATGTTATTCAAAGCAAAAAAGGAGGGAAAAAAACAAAACATCTTTCAGTCCAAAAATACTTGCAACAGCTATATTTGTAATAATGGAAAAACTGGAAACAACACATATAAGTTGACAGTTGGGAGATGACTGAATAAGTAATGGTATATTAGTGTCATGGAATGTTATTGAGCCACAAGAAATAACAAATGGAAAGAATGTAAAGAAATAAAGGCTTTTTCAAAGTAATGCCAAGCAAAAGAAGTAGAATCAGGACACCACACACATTGACTATATTTTAAAAAGAAAAAAAGCAACAATAAAATCCGATACACTAAAGAAAAAGATGGGAAGAGTACACAAAAGTGAGTAATATATTATCAATTATTTTGTTCAAGTTGATCTCCTTTAACAAATTACAAACAACTTGTTTAGAGTTTTATTTAATTTTGTGTTAATTTGTTTTATTTCAACAATTAATGAGGAAGACAGTGTGTTATTAACAGAGTGCAGCACTTGGGGTCAGTAAAACCTGAGTTCATTCAAATCTCAGATAGAAGCTGTGGCACCCTGCACAAATCACTTAACCTCTATATGCCATAGGCAACTCCCTAGGGCTTATCTACTAAGTCACAGAGGGGTTCCTCAAAAGTTATAGTAATTTTTTAATTAAAAAAAGAAAAAGGAACATGGAAAGGTAAGATACAGATATTTGAGTGAAGGTCAACAGCCAAAGTACCTATAAGTGAAGGAAAAAGGAATTGAGAATGAATAAAGAAAAAGTTAAGACTAAGGGGCTTTAGGCTTATCCTTTCTTGCTTTAGGCTTATCCTTTCTTGCCGTTTGACTGGATTTGATTCTGTTAATCATTCTTGACTTTCAAAGATGCTAAAAGTCATCAAAATCTGGGTGCATCCTTGACCAAGACAACATTCAGTAACCATGCAGTTCTGACCCCCAGCCTAGTCTCTCTCCTTGGGGAGCCCCACTGGGCAGACACCTGGTTTCAAAGACCTGCTCAAAATGTGGCTTGAGACAGCACTTAGGCAAGAGTATTTAAAGGGGATATTATCTCAGTACAGCCCCTCATTAATGAGTAATTAGACTGCTGAAAATAATTAACATTCCTTTTGACAAAGAAAACAAAGGGCTCATTACATGCATTAGGACAGCATCAAACCAGAGAAGGATGGAAAGAGGGTGAATTCACCACTCAAGCTCTATACATACCCAGAAAGGTATCTTGGTGATTCAAACCAAATAATTAAACCTGTGCTTTGAGCCAGGACTTGGACTGATTCAATGGGACTGAACCTCAAGGTGAGTGTGGTCCAAAATGGATGTCAGGTAGGATAAACAAAATGAGGACCTATAGTGATACAACTTCAATAAAACTTAACTTTTATTAAGCATCTACAGTATACACGACACTACATGGCCACTGGGAGATGTACAACATTTAAATAAGACAGGGATGCCCTCAAAAAGCTTGTAATCTAGGAGAAGGCTAGGGAATATGAAATCTGAGGGGGCAATCCTATTACTGTGAGAGATAGGTAATGTTTGCCCCATTAGATTGTGGGCTCTTTAAGAGCAGGGACGATCATCTGCCTCCTTCTGTACACCCAACTTTTAGCACAGTGCCTGGCACATAGTAGGTACTTAATAAATGTTTATTGACTGATTGACTGTGGTAGAACAAAGAGCACTGGACCTGGTGAAAGGAGAAATCATGTCTTGAATAATTTAAGAAACAAAGACTAGTATCTAGCCTCACAGAGTTGCACTAAGGATCAAATAAGCTAATTATATGCAGTGTTTTCCAAACCTCAAAGGACTAGATTCACATCAACTTTTATAGAGAGCTATTCAATTGTATTCTCTTCTTTATATGAATCCACCCCAAGCTACTTAACTGTACCCCAAGTCACTCATGATCTCTTAAGCATGAAGGCTCATTCCTACCTATATTCCTTTGTTTGCCATGGTTGCTCCTGATTAGAATGCCCTCCCCACCATCTATCTCATCTTTAAGTCCTATCCATACTTCATTAACTCTTCACTGAGTCTAATCCAATTCTCAATAACTTTTCTCTCTTCTGAGTTCCTATGGCCCTCATTGACCAAACTAACCATTGGGGTTTAACTACATGTTGCCTCGTGACACCTCTTATGTCTTGTTTCAACAATTAAATTGTAAATGCAAATCAACCATGAAGTATCAGCAGAATATTGGCAGGAGAAAGGAAAGAAATAGGCATTTATTAAGCGACTACTGTATGCCAGCCACAATGCCAAGTGCTTTACAAATGATTATCTCATTTAATACTCACAACAACCCTGGAAAGTAGGTACTATTATCATCTCCATTTTTATATTGAGGAAACTGAGACAGACAGGTAAAGTGACTTGCCCAGTGCAGCAAAAGCTAGTAAGTGTCTGAGGCTGGATTTGAACTCAGGTCTTCCTAACGCCAGAACAACCAAGATGCCAATATTGGTATTAGGAAGTCCTTGTTTCAGGGGGAAGCGTGGGTTTGTTAAAAGTACTATATACTCTCAAATGCAATTTACCTCTTTCTATTCAATTCTGGATCCAGTTCAGTTTTCGTACAAAGTATCTGTCCAGCTCTAAGGGCAGTTCACCCAACATAGTACAACCATCAGGATAACAGACCTACTTCATCCATTTGATTTTTCCTATACGAGCAGTAAGATCATTTTTTTTTTAGTGATTATGGATCTCATATAAGAAGCTTTGCAATGTTCTGTTGTTTGGTGTAAATGGTGCAATCCAAACAGTAGCATCTGGAGGACCTCAATGCCACTTCCATTTGGACTAAGCCCAACATCCATCCTCCATGACAATGGCAAACACCTTTGGTGAGCATGTGTCGCTCTATGATAGTCATCTGACAGGTCTTTTATTTTTTAACAAAATTAACTTTGTTATTGAATCTTCCAAGGAATTTAAAATACACTATGCTGGGTATGCTTTGCTAAAATATAAATTTTTTTAAGCAATGGATTTCTGTTGGGAAGGAGAGAAATGTGGTCAGTTTAATTCAAACAACATTTATTAAACATCTACTGTGTAGAGCACTGTGCTAGGCAATGGGGTTAAAAAACAAAGTATAGATAAGATACTATCAGTATTTATTAGGTGTAAGGCATCATCTCTGCCCCCATGGAGCTTACAGTCTAGCAAGTAAGGCCTCCAGGCTGGGCTATACTGTAGGAAGACTCTCTCTCAGAGGGATCATTGATCAGGCAAATGAGTAAAGCCAGCTGTCCTCTGCTGGGATCTACTCATGCCTCAAAAAGCTTCACTAATTCAACTACATTAAAGAGAAAGTTCCACAGAGTAAAGCTTAAGCTTCTAGTTTTATGTTTCATTTTTTTTTAAGAGTAAGTTCAAGAAGATATTTATTATAGCATTCAGAAGTCTTACACTGTGCAGAACAGTCTCACAGTCGGTCAATAAATACTTATTAAGAACCTACTATGCAGGTTTCATAAGTTAAAAATAAAATATTTTTTTTAAAAAAGAACCTATTCTGTGTCAGGCATTTGTACTGTGCTGGGGATACAATGAAAGGTAAAAGATAGTTCCTGCTTTCAAGGAGCTCACAGTCTAATAGGGGAGACAACATACACACAACTATGTATAAGCAAGACACAGGCAGGATGAATTGGAAATAATCACCAGAGGAGAGGCTAGGATTAAGGGAGATGAAGAAAGGCTTTCTGCAGAAGGCGGGATTTTAGCTGGGACTTGAAGGACGTCAGGAGGTGGATATGAGAAGGGAGAGCATTCCAGGTATGGGAAATAGCCATAGAAAATGCCCAGAGTCAAGAGATGGAGTGTCATTTTAGCGTTACAGCAAAGTCACTGGATTGCAGAGTATGTGGTAGGATGTAAGAAGATTACAAAGGTGGGGAGAGAGGTGGTTTATGAAGGGCTCTGAACTCCACACACAGGATAACTGCCAGGGAACCACTGGAGTTTACTGGGGAGGGAGGGGCAAGGGTAGACATGATCAAATCTGTACTTTACAAAGATCATTCTGCCTAGATGCTGGCTCCCTGTCTTTGTTTCTGTCTTTCTCCCTCTGCTTCACTATGCCTATTTTTTGAGATATAATATTTTATTTTTCCCCAATTACATGTTAAAACAATGTTTTTAACATTCTTTCTTTCTCTTGAAGATTCCTAATGTTCCCATTTCCTTCAGTGAGGCACTTTGTCCCCCTCACTGGGTCCTGCTTCTCCTTACCTTCATTTCTCTCTTTTCCTTTTCTGATAAGCATGCAGTGGAACCCCTTCACAATGCCAGTGTTGGAAAAAAGGAGCACATACCTACGTACCTTTTCTCTACCACTGTTCTGTATTGGGTTATGTGATTTGATACATGGAAAAATTTTTTAAAGCTACAATTCTCATACTCTCTATTTTCACCTTGCAAGGGCATTTCAACTCAATCAATCAGGATTTATTAAGCACCTAAGTGTCAGGCACAATTCTAGAAACTGGGAGTACAAATACACTGCCTTCAAGATGGCAGTGAGGGACCATGATAAAAATACAGGATCTAGTGGAGTCAGAGGATCTGGATTCAAACCCCATCTTCAACATTTACTAGCTGAGTGAGCTTGGGCAAGTCATTTAACCTGGGCTTCAGCTTCTTCAATTGTAAAACAAGAGGGCTGGACTAAATGGTCTTTGAAGCACCATTTGATTTCTAAATCTATGATCTTAGAAGCTGATCCTATTTGCTTCTCCAGGATTGTCTTCTCCAGGCTTCTCCACTGCTCCCACCCACCATTTATAGACTTTAATCCCAATAGCCCAGAGATCATTCTAGTATTTATTACATACCTACTATGTGCCATAATAATATCCCATCTCTGCTTTTTGAAGAAGTCTAATCACTTTCATCTATGTCTTACATTATATATTCAAAATCTAGTCACTTTAAGCAAAGTTCAAACAAATACAAAGCAAAGTGTTTGAAAGGGTAGCCCTGCCAAAGAGACAAATGAAATTAAGTAAACCACAGCACTATATACATTTATTCACTCAACAAATATCAAACACCTATCATATTTTGCAAAGTACTGTGGTAGACAATGAATTGTGGGCTGTTATCCAAACATAACAGTGGGGCCGAAAGAGAACAAGGTAGCAACTAATTTTCAAAACTAAGATGTAGTAATCCCTTAGAAATTCTCCTTTACCTTCAGTTCATCCCCCCCTCCCATGGAGAATGAATAATTCCACATTATATTTCATTATATTTGTATGGTGTTCTTAACTTTCCAAACCATATCTAGGCATATTACCTCCTTTTATACTAACAGTCCTGGGAGGTAGAGCAGGTATCCCCATTTACAGATAAAGAAACAGGTGAGGTGGCTTGAATAAGCTCACATGACTATTTACAGAACCAGAGCTAAGACTTTTCCAGAACTGCTGACTAACCAGTTCTCCTCTATCTTATACTGGTAAAGTTGACTTTTTTTGGCACCCAAGTGTGAAACTTTACATTTATCCCTATTTAGTTATAGGATTTCATCTTAGCCTGTCAAAAGCTCTGGGGATCCTGATGGCTATCCAGTATGTTAGTTATTCCATCCAGTTCTGTGTCATCTGCAAATTTAATGAACATACCATCTATGCCTATATCCACATCATTGATAAAAATGTTAAAGAGCAAGAAGCCAAGCATAGATCCATAAGGCTGTGAACCTCCTGCCATAACACTGACAGCAAAACATTAGCAACTACTCTTTGAATCCTGCCATCAAACCATTCTAAATCTGAAGTAACTAATAATCTCTAAATTGTCAAATCTAATGGCCTTTTCTCAGGATTCATTATTCTCGACCTCTCTGCAGCCTCTGATATTGTTAACCATTCTGTTCTCATTGATATTCTATTCTCTTCATATTTTTGTGACCCTGTTATCTCCTGATTCTCCTTCTGCCTATTTGACCGCTCCATCTTCTCACTCCAAGAGTGAGTATTCACTGGCTGTCTCCAATGCCTGGAACTCTCTCCCTTCTTATGTCCTATTCCTAGATCCCTGCTTTCCACCTTCTGCAAGAGTCTTGTCCTAGTCCTTACTCTTAATGCCTTCCTTCTGAGACTATCCCCAATTTATCCTGTATATACCTTGTTTGTACATAATTGTTTGCATGTTGTCTCCTCCATTAGACTGTGAGCTCCACGAGAACAGGGTTTATTTTTTGCCTTTCTTTGCATCTGCAGTGCTTAGCACAGTGCCTGGCACCTATTAAGTTCTTTTTTTAAAAATTATTTTATTTTTAATTTATGAAATCCTCATAGTAGGTGCTTAATAAGCATTTATTGACTGACTGCCAGAATGTTCTGCCCAATATACGACTTCTGAATGCTATAATAAATATCTTTTTGAACTTACTCTTAAAAAAAAAAAAGAAAACGAAACATAAAACTAGAAGCTGAGTATACATGCTAATATTGTCTGATCCAGATCTCTCCATCTTCTCTACAAAATAGCATAAGATATTTTATTAAAAACCTTACTAAAATCTAGGTAAACTACATCTAAGTATGACCTTCACCTATTAGTTTAGTAATCCTGTCAAAAAAGGAAATGGGGTTAGTCTGGCATGACCTATCCTTGATAAAGCCATGATGCTGGCTCTTTGTAACCACTATTTGCCTTTCAAGATGTTCACCAAATATCTCTTTAATTATCTATTCTAGAATTTCCCCAGGAATCCAAGTAAAGCTCACCAGATTATAGTTTGCAAACTCTGTTCTCTTACCTTTTTAAAAAAAATTAGGATGCTTGTCCTTCTTTAATGTGATGGGCCTCTTTCCTGTTTTCCATAACTGTTCAAATACTGCTAAGTAGCCTGACCCACTCACATCTGCCACTTCCAAGAATGTTGTTCATCTGAGACACATGACTAGAATTCATCAAGGACAGCTAGGGGTTGTTTCTTACTATCTTCTTCATTATCTTGGGTATAAACAACTTGCTGATTATTTTTATTTGTCATTTCCGGTGCAAAGATCATTCTCCTTGGCAGAGAAAATAGAAGGAAAATAGGAATTAAGCAGGTCTGCCTTTTGTTTCTTATTCATTCTTATCATTCCATCTACACTAAGTAAATGTTTTATACTTTTTCTCCCAATATAGCTAAAAAAATCCAAAACCTTTTTTATTGGCTTTCATTTTCCTTATCAGTCTCAGTTCATTCTGAAATTTAGCACTCTTATCACTCATTTTTGCAGAGCCATGTCACATTCATATTCTTTCTCTGTTATAAGGTCTTGCTTCCATCTTCTGTACCTTTCTTTTTAAGTCTAAGTTGATTGGTTAGTTTCCTGTCAAGGCACATTAGTCTCTTCAAATAAATCTCATTTTCTTTCCATGGTGAAATTGTTTCCCTTTGTATCTTCAGAATTTCATTCTTGACCATCTCCTGTCCCTTCCTTCTGAGTTGACTTTCCCAAAAGCATTTTACTCCAGGGGTTCCTACAATCGTTTCCTCTAAATCCTTTAAAATTTGCTTTTCCAAAACATAGGGGAAATGTAGAACAGTGGTATCAAACTCAAATAAAAGAGGGGCCACTCAGTTATACATAAGGATCCCTGTGAGCTATATGTTGATTTAGAAATCCACATACTGTGTTCTACTGAATTTTTATTTATTTTGTGAAATACTTCCCAAGTACATTTTAATCGGGTATTGCAAACTGAATGTATAGACTATACACAAATCCACACTCTAGAAAAGTGGTCACTTCCTCTCAGGGTTTCTATCATTATATATCTGCAACTAGTTCCTTATTACTAAGAACAAAATTTTCCCTTGTGGGTTCCTCTAACTTTTGAATGAAGAAATTATCACTAAGCAGTCATTAGTCAAGCAGTTATTAGCTACTCTGTTTTTGGCAGGGAATAAGTTGTAAATGATTTTTAGATAACTAAAATCACCTATCACTAAAATATCATGCTTCTGTGCAAGCTTGTGATCTATTTTCCAAACTTCTTATCTATAATCTACTCCAATGACAAAATCTCTTCTGCTTCTCCTTCTACCCAAACACCTTCTCATCATGCTTCTTCCCTATGGTTCCTAGATTTCCTCACATGAGTACGACTTCTTAAAATATAGTACTCCTCTTTTCCCCACCTCTTTAACCTTTGCTAGTTTTTTTTGGTAAGCTTCATTCCATCAACTCTTGGGAATATCTGAGGTCAAATTTGCCTTATGTTGTTTGCTAACTAAACTTTGGGCATTTGTGTATGGATAGTTGAGGTCATGGGCTTTACTACCCAGAGTCTTTCTTAGTAGTTCTGGGTCTTTCAACTTCTATTCTTCTTTCTTTGTAGTGATTCTCTATGACATCTTGCTTGTCCAAAAGACACCAAGAGTTTGTGGAAGAGAGAGGATTAGAACCTCAATCTCTTGCCTTCTTTTGGTTGTAGCATATTGTCACCCTCCTGTAAACCCGGGATATTCCTGTCTTCTTTCTCACTACACTCTAAGCCCCACTCTCCATTAACAAGCTGATCATCAACACAAACAACTGAGTTAAATCTTGCAGTAGCAATGGAGAGATGGACTAGAGAGATCCCTCTGGCACCGTAGAAATATCTGGACACAGGAACAGCCTCCAGGATCAAATCTGTGAGCGTCTTCCTGTCTTGACTGTCTTCCAACAGTGCCAACTTGGAAATGTTGATCTCAACAAGCTATGTATAGATATGCAGCAGGTCTGTCTATCCTGTAAACAAAAGCAATTCAGCCAAGGAGGATGATGATAGGAGGAATAATGACCTAATTGGCATTAGACTCAAACAGAGTGGGATGACAGGTAGGACAGACTTCTATAATGCTTAGTCACTTAATTTTCAAGAAATTTCAGAGCACTATCATTTTTTTTTCCTGCCTCATTAAAGTACTAATACTGTTGGTGACTCCAGAGGCACCAGAATAATATTCATTTAATCCTTGGGATAAACTAATCCCAGAGTTAAGACAGCCTACAAGGAAAGGTTTTCAAAACAAGAATTGTAATAATAATAGTGTTTATACAAGTAACACTTCACAATCTACAAAGCAATTTTCTCATTTGAGTCTCATAGCAATGCTATTAGGTAAGTAGTATGTGTATTATTATCCTTCCTTTCAGCTGAGGAAACTGAGGACTAGACAACACAGAAAGTTCTAGGCAGAACTAGAATTAACATCCAATTCTCCTGAGTCCCTACATATTGTCCTGTCTAGAGATATTCTCTTCTATCAATGCTTTGCCAAAGTTCATTTTGAATCCCAGTTGAATGATATGAATAACAAGTCCTATATGAGGAATGGAGGAGAATATGGACTGGGGGAAGAGATCATTTCTAGCTTGAGGTGGTCAAAGAAAGCTTCACAGAGGAGACAGGATGTGACTTGACCATTGAAATACAGGCAGGACTCAGGTAGGCAGAGTGGGACAGGAAAGTTATTGCAAGAAGAAATATCTTGAGCATAAGTAGAAAGAAGGAGGAGATAGCTAGAAAAAGTTCTGTGGACAGCTTTAAATGCCAAACTGAGGAGTTTGGACTTTATTCCACATGTGAACTTTGTTTTTAGCAAAGGAATAACATAATCAGAATTGAGCTTTAGTTAGTTTAGTCTGGCTGCTTTGGGCATGATGAATTAGAAACTGGTGCAAAAATCTGGGTAGAAGGAAATAAACTAGGGTTTGAACTGAGGGTATATCAGTGAAAATGAAAAGGAGGGGAGAATGGACCCATTCCCTAAGAGATAACAAGCCAAAGGATACAGATGATCAATGACCATGTGAAAAAAATGTTCCCAATCACTATTAAGAAAAATGAAAATTAAAACAACCCTGAGTTAGTACCTCATACCTATCAAACTAAGAAAGATAGAACTAGTCAATGTAGGAAGGACTGTGAGAAGCACATGCACATGAATACATAGTTGGTGGAACTATGAATTGATCCAACTATCCTGGGGAACAATTTAAAATTATTTGAGAAAGATTCATAAACTGTTCATACCCTTTGACCCAGCAAACCCTCTGAGAAGCATACATTCTAAAGAGGGCAACAACAGACAAATTAAGTCCCAAATATGCTAAAGATTTGCAGTGGCATCTTTTGTAGAAGTAAAAAGCTAAAAGGAAACTGGTTGCCCATTAACAGGAGAATGGCTGAACCTACTGTGGTATTTGAAAGTAATGGAATATTGCTGAATCATGAGATACAACAGTTAGAAGAAATTCAGAGAAATGTGAAGATTTGTATGAATTGATGCAGAATGAAGAAAACAATACATACAATGACTACAATAACATAAATGAAAAAACACTAAAAGACATGTAAATTAAAACAACGCTGAGTTATTACTATCAAAGTAATAAAGATAATCAGACCTACCAAAGTAACAAAGATAATAAAACACAGAATGGCAATTCCAGCTTTGGTCATTCCAGGCAATGACCAATATTGATTCCAGAGAACTGATAAAGGAAAGACATTTCCTTTCCCTTTGCAAAGAATTTGGGACTATGGGTATAGTAGGTAGCATTCTCTGTATGACACAGTAATATATGGGCTAGTTTAATTAGTTAAACTGATTTTCTTTTATGTAAGGGAAGGTTCTGTGGAAAGGAAGTTACTGAGATTATGAATATGATGTTGGGGGCAGTTAAGCAATACAGGGGATAGAACATACTGGGACTGAAGTCAGGAAGACATATTTCTGAGTTCGAATCTGGTCTCAGATACTTACTAGCTGTGTGACCCTGTTTAGCTCAGTTCCTCTTTAGTAAAATGAGCTGGAGAAAGAAATGGCAAACCATTTCATTATCTCTGGCAAGAAAACCCCAAATGGGGTCACAAAGAGTTGGACACCACCAAAAGACTGAATAATAACAACAGACTGATGTAAAATGCAGGTCACCAATTGTAATGGTAATAGGAATTTGAAGGTATTCCCTGCCCCTTAATAGGTTTAGGTGAATCTGAGGATCTTTCCTGATTTGAAAATAAACTCTCAGGAGCAGCTAGGTGGCGCAGTGAATAGAGCACCAGCCCTGGAGTCAGAAGGACCTGAGTTCAAATATGACTTCAGACATGTAACACTTACTAGCCATGTGACCTGGGGCAAGTCACTTAACCCCATTTGCCCTGCCATCCCCCCTTCCAAAAAGCCAAAAAAAAAAAAGAAAGAAAAAAATAGAAAATAAACTCTCTCCCCTAACAGGCTGAATGTGGTCACATGGAGCCTGTGATGGGAGGCTTGTTTTTCAGGAGGCACAATTTTTTTTTACCAAAGTAGTCAAGTAGGTCAGGAGGGTTGTGATATTCTCTGACCCTGGAGAAGGTTATATATACCTCTGAGGAGAGTTTTTGCTCAGGGGCTCACTCTGGGAAGAGTTGTGTGATTTGGCCAGATGAGAGTCTGGGAAGCCGTTGAGCCCCCCAGCTTTGAAAACCCAGATGTTGGTGCTTCTCTCTCTGGTGACTAACTAGGTATGGAAGTAATGGTCAAATAGCTTTTAGAAGCCCTGTCTGCTGGTCTGCTGAATTGTGTTACTTTCTCTGTATGTATTTTTGTCTGCTTGTAACTTCTGTTTGTTTTCTCTGAAGTTCAGGATGCTGATTTTTTCCCCTGAACTAGGTAAATGATATATGTTTGATTGACTAAAGTAGTATTGTTAATGCTTTTTGAGTTGCTTTCCTTTAGAAAAGCAAATCAAAGAACCTGTACTAGCAGCCATCTTGGGTATGGTAGGGTACTTGCCGCTACACCAATAAAACATTTTTTTTTTTGGCTTTTTGGAGGGGGGAAGGGAGGGCAGTTGGGGTTAAGTGACTTGCCCAAAGTCACACAGCTATTAAGTGTGTCAAATGTCTGAGGCCAAATTTGAACTCAGGTCCTCCTGACTCCAGGGCCATTGCTCTATTCACTGTGCCACCTAGCCGCTCCCAAAACATTTTTTTAAAAGAATAGACATAAGGGACCTTGTTGAGGAAGACCAGCAATGGCTCATCCTACAACCTGGGGATTTCATTGGTGTCAAACTCATACAGAAAACATATCCCTGCATACTAACTTAGAAACCACAAATTAACATTATTTAGTTGCATTTATTTTGTTAAATATTTCCCAATTACAGTTTAAACTGGTTGCAGCAATACTTAGTAATTTTGTGACCTTGAGTTTGACACTTCTGAACTATGAGACACTAGGTCAGTCTCAAGCCTCCTACTGAGGATTTAATTACTTTCTAGCAAGTCTTATATATAGATCCTGTAAAAATCACAGACCTGGAGCCTTGCCAAAAAATGACCCAAGCCAACTGAGGTGGCTTAGAATTCCTGTAAGAGAACCCTAAGACATTTGGGTCACAAGGACTTTAAAACTTCATTCCATCTCATGCCATTTTTAGGACTCAAACTCAAAGTTCCTAATATAAACCAACCCCCAAATAGCTCCTTTATAAGCAGGTATGAAATAGACATCCAATGGGTGGGATACAGGAAATTACTACACAGCTGAGCAAAATGGTGGCTCTCCTACTAGACAGCTGCAAAGGGGTTGAGCATTCTTTTCTCAGACTAGACATAAGACATTCCATACTCCACAGGGGTTCTAGAAAAGGACAAAGATGGGTTTAAAAGGATGTAGTCAAGTGTGACTAGGTGGCTCAGTGCATAGAGTACCAGCCCTGGAGTCAGAAAGACCTGAGTTAAGATCCAATCTCAGACACTTAACACTTACTAGCCATGTGACCTTGGGCAAGTCACTTAACCCCAATTGCCCTGCAATCCCCCTTGAAGAAAGAAAGAAAGAAAGAAAGAAAGAAAGAAAGAAAGAAAGAAAGAAAGAAAGAAAGAAAGAAAGAAAGAAAGAAAGAAAGAAAGAAAGAGAAAGGAAGGAAGAGAGAAAGAAAGAAAGAGAAAGAAAGAAAGAAAGAAAGAAAGAAAGAAAGAAAGAAGGAAGGAAAGAAGGAAAGAAAGAAAGAAAGAAGGAAGGAAGGAAAGAAGGAAAGAAAGAAAGAGAGAAAGAAAGAAAGAAAGAAAGAAAGAAAGAAAGAAAGAAAGAAAGAAAGAAAGAAAGAAAGAAAGAAAGAAAGGAAGAAAAGGATGTGGTCATCCACCTTTTTTTTTTTTATTTTAAAAGAGATGTTAACTTTCT
Organism: Petaurus breviceps papuanus; assembly: GCF_028583685.1. NCBI lineage: Eukaryota > Metazoa > Chordata > Mammalia > Diprotodontia > Petauridae > Petaurus > Petaurus breviceps. Next base: position 917,759 of record NW_027185737.1, read on the forward strand.
TTACACTTTCCCAAAATGGTCCTTCCTAGATTGTACTGCAGCTCAGAAGAGTAAACCTTCTTTGACTTAAAATAATAATAGCTGTCTAGGACTTCTATAATATTTAAGGTTTGCAAACACATAATCTCATTTGAAACTCACAACAACCCTATGAGGTATATGAGGTAGTTACTATTATTATCCCCATTTTGTAGATAGGGTAACAGAGATGTTAAACAGTATCTGAGGCAGAATTTGAACTCAGGTCTTCCTGATTCCAAGGGCTAGCTTATCTTCTTCTAGGTTCACGTCCTTTGCCTCCTTCGCCATCTATAACTCTAGACAGGCTAGGTTACACCCAGAGAAAGACTAAGCCTCACAGAATATCAGAATTTTAGAGTTTTTTGTTTCTTAGCTATAATCCACCTAATCAAATCTCCTCATTTCGATGAAGAAACTGAAGCCCAGGTAAGATAAACCACTTTCTCAAAATCCTATAGTATCACTTACCTGCCCCAATGATATCAGAAAGGGTCATATAGCCTACTCAAGGGAGTCCTAAGACCGAGATTCTAGTCATAAGACCTTTCTCTTACACTAATATCTATATGACCCTGGGAAAGCTACTTTCTCCCTCTAGTCTTCAGTTTCCTCATGAATAAAATGAAAGCAATTGTCCCTCCAAGTGCTGATTTTCTGGTGTTATGAAGCACAGTGCCTGGCACATAGTAGATATTTACCAAATGTTATTTGACTGACTGACAGGAGAATAGTATTTGAAGCCAGAGGTCCTGGGATTGACTCCTAGTTCTACTACTTAACCTGTGTGACCTTGAGCATTTCTTTTGATCTGTTTCCTCTTCTTTAAAAAAATCACCTCTTTAAAAAGGTATCCTTCAACTCTCTATGCTCACTGAATCCCTATGATTCTGTTATTATAACTATCTGGATAAATTAAGCAGGTAGGTGGCACAGTGGATAGAACACTGAACCTGGAGTCAGGAAGACATAAGTTCAAATCCAGCCTCAGATACTTACCAGTTTTTCCTCATCTGTAAAATAGGCATGAGTAACTACCTCACAGGGTTCATCAAATGGGATATGATTTGTGAAGTGCTTAACACAATGCATGGCACAGAACAGACACTGAATAAATGCTTCTTTCCTTTCCTTTTCCCCTTCCTTTCTCTTTCCTTCCTTCCTTCCTTTCACAAAAGCAGCTGGTCAGTTCTGAATAAAATAATGGGGTCCCTAGGAATATCTTCCCAGAGACACAGGCTGTTAGAACCATGTTTTGCAAATGACTGTCTGGGAAGCCAGTCCTAAGACTTTAGCCATGAAGAGAAGCCAAGAGAGAAAAAGGCATCAGAAATGGAGGAAAGAGTTAGGGGCTAAAGAGCAAAAATAACTACAAAAGAAAGACTGCAGGTATCAGAGGGGTGATAAAACCACCAACAATCATGTTGAATGAAGTCCTGGCAAATGAAGGTGAACAGATAAAAAACTGAAATGGGGCCTGTAAAACATCCCAGTGGCAAAAGTATTCATTGGAAGAAGGCTGGCTCCCCTGATATCAGGCCATCTAGTCTACTTTCTGATTTCAATGTGCTACCTTTCTGAACATTCCTCAAAGCATAGCCATTTTCAAATATGTATTTGCATGCTCAGCACCTTTCAAAGGCATATCACATGGTGTGTTGTCCACAATAGTTCCCTTCTTCTCACACACTTAAACTTAACACCCTCAACCCTGTAGGGACAAGATCACTTAAGCCTCATTTAGTAAATGAGGTTAAAACCTCAGAGGTCTGAAGTGAGTTGCCCAAGGTCGGGTGATATAGGAGAGAGATCAGGAAATAAACCTGGATTTCCTGATTCTTAATCCCTTTGCCAACCAACAGCTCTCACACATTTTAAAGATACACACTCAGTGACCTAGCAACACATATGTCTTTATCATGTCTAGTGTCAAAGCTGATTGTTTAACATTTAGTGAGTAACAGAAACTGTACAGGACATGAGCAAGATTCTAGTAGTTTTAAAATTGCAAACTCTGCAGGTGTTATTGGTGAAGGTGCTCAGATAGTAAAATATTTCTTATACACATTTGTAGTTTTAAAATTTTTACTGTTATATTTTGTCTTCACGATACCAATATTTCCTAATGGATTAATCCCCTTTATGCACCCTTTTCCTTTCTTTCTCTCATCCTCTCTCCTTTCCTTCCCCTCTTTCTTTCCTTCCTTTCTTTCTCTCTTTCTTTCCTTCCTTCTTTTAATCTTATATTTTGAGCTAGTTAGGAATAAACAAATGAGAGAGGTCAAACCCTCCTCTTCCAGATGGTTAATCAATAAGAGCCATCCCTTATAACAAAGAATAAAAAAGAGGGGAGTGGGAAAAGCAGTTCTGCAAAATTAAGCAACATTAATCAAATCCAACAGTATATGTAGTATCCATTCACATATGTTTCTAAGAATGACAGGGGAAATTTTAACTCATCCATTATTAGGACCCTGCCTCATCACCTCCTAACACTGGAATTTCTTTCTGGCAAGAAGAGAAGACAGGGACAAGGCATGAAGGTTGACCAAGGGCAGCTGTGAGAAAGGAGACAAGAGTTGTCAGCAATCTAAAAAAAAAAATCCCTTACAGATTTTCCAAGGGCTGGTGGTTTTTATTTCTGAGGTGGGTTCCTAGCTGCTGCAGAGTCTAGCCTGTACCAAATATACAAGTTACATATCAGAAATGATTGAGTCTTGGGAAACACAGTTGATTTTGAAGAACGAATCACTGCTTAGAAAGCTGAGTGAAGAATCCCCTCTCTGTTGGCCTGCAAACTTCTTTTCTGGCTGCTAGCCTTAGCTCCTTAGGGCTGGGCTTCCAAGGCCTTACTGAAAACTCAGGTCAAGTGACCTTTCTGACTAGAAGCTGTCCATTTAGAAACTCATGTGATAGTTGAGTCATTCATACAAAGAAGGAAAACAATGAAAGAAAGAATGAACCTGCTAGAAAGCATTCAAGGCCAAATGTGAATAGTTAAATACCTTACCTCCATATAAACTACTGAGTTTGAGGAGAAAGTAGAGAGCAGGACGTAGCTTTCTCTGATTAATCCCCTGGTATCTCTCTCAGATCATCTATATTAAATTCATGATGGAAAGCTCAGGGAGAGGGAGAAAGGGACGGAGGGAGAGAGGGAGAAAAGGAAGGAAGAAAGAAAGAGAGAACCAATCTTTTCCTTTCGTTCTTTTTCTTCTTCTCTCCCTTTCTTTTTTGTTTCTTTTTCTCCCTTCATTCCTTCCTTTCACTCGTTTCTTCTTTTCTTTCTTTCATTCTTCCTTTCTTTCTTTTTTCCTTCCTTTTTTTCTCATCTAGCTATTTGGGAAGAAACAGAGACTAGAGAGGCCAAACCTTCCCCTTCTAGATGGTTAATCTCAGAGACGTTGTCCCTTCTGCAAAACTAGGAAAGCTGAGATAGCAGTCCTAAAATGGTAACAAAATCACCACTGAGAAAACAAAGGGGAAGATGTATGCCTGTGGTCTTAGTGGGGGAGTGAAGGGGACGTTGAAAAATGGGAACTGATGGGGAGGATTAGTTTGAGCTAATTGACTGTTGGGGTGAAGTACTGCATCTTGAGTCACAGGACACAGGCAGCAGTTTTCCCTAACTGGGGTTCAAACTCCAGACCAAATCACACTAAGTGGGCCTTCATAACATTTTCATTGTAGTTGTTGTCATTTTTTAGTTGTATACAACTCTCTGTGACCTCATTAGGGGTTTCCTTGGTAAAGATAATGGAGTGGTTTGCCTTTGCCTTCTTTAGCTCATTTTACAGATGAGGAAACGGGGGCAAACAGGGTTAAATGACTTGTCCAAGGTCATATAACTAGTATCTGAGACCAAATCTGAAATTAGGTCTTCTTGACTCCAGGCCCTATGCTCTACCCACTGTACCATCTTGTATTTTTAGACAGAAGAAACTGAATGTGCTTCCCATGATGGAGAAAAATGGATAATATATAAACCATGGATAATATATAAACCTATATGGAAAGCAGAAGGATAGCTCCATCTATTTTAGCGAGGTAATATATGTATGGATAAGTCTCAGGTATTTCTCAGCATCACATTGCCAGAAGCTACCTCCTTCTGCACCCTGTCACTAATGCCATCTCCCTGAATCAATCAGTGAATCCCTACTATGTGCCAAGTCAGTAGCTAGCAGATAGAATGCTGGGCCTGGAGTCAGAAAGACTCATCTTCACGTAGAATAGGGATTCTTGACCTTGAGAGGGTCTGGGGGAACTAGGATGGGAAAAAATATCATCTTTATTTCAATAACAACAATAATAGCATTTATATAGAGCTTTAAGGTTTGCATATATGATTCCATTTGATTTTCACAACAACATTTTGAGATAGGTGCTATTATTATCCCCACTTTACAGATGGGGAAACTAAGGCCAAAAGAAATTAAACAGCTCATAAAGGGTCTGAGGCAGGATTTTAATTCAGGTCTTCTGGAGTCCATGCCCAATGCTATCATACTGTGTCACCTAGCTGACAGGATAAAACTGGTTTCCTTTATAATCAAAAGTATTTTTCTTTTATGCATTTAAAAGCATTATTCTGAAAAGGGGTCTGTGGGTTTCACCAGACTGTCAAAGGCAGTTATTACACAAAGTTAAGAACCCTTAACATAGAGGCTGATGGCTTGAGCCACATGTGAAAGGAAGGGATTTCCTAAAGTTCAGGGCCTAGAATTCAAATTTGCTATTCCCATGGGCTACCTCTACCTCCCTCCCTACTTCAGATCCCTCCCTGACAGGCAGCTGTGATGCCCTTGTGCTAGTTGGCTTATCAGTTACTAATGTATGTAAAATATTCGTTCATTCAAGAAGCATTTAAGTGAATACTATGTTCCAGGCACTGTGTTAATCCCTGGGGATTTTTTTTTTACACCAGCCCTGTGCTTTCATTGGTATAAGAAGCTTCCCATGAGGAAACTTCCTCAATCAATTTAGTTCACTCTCTGCTCTGCAACATAGTCTTAGAGTCTTAGTAAGTTCTCTGGGCCCCTGAGAGGCTGAGTAACTTGACCAGACTCACAGAGCAAGCATTTGTTGAAGGCAGGATCTGTGATCAGGTCATCCTGAACCCAGGCAATCGTAGTTACTGTTGTCCAGTCATTTCAGTCATGTCTGACTCTTTGTAACTCCACTTGGGGTTTTCTTGGCAAAGATACTGGAGTGGTTTGCTATTTCCCTCTTCAGCTCATTTTACAGATGTGGAAACTGAGGTAAAGAGGGTGAAGTGACTTGCCCAGGATCACACAGGTAGTGTGTGAGGTCAGATTTAAACTCAGGTCTTTCTGACTCCAGGCATGGTGCTCTATCCACTGTTCTGCCTAGCTGCCCCTATATTCCAAGGCAAACTCTACATAAAACTGCCTATTTTGCACTATGCTAGGCAATGGGGATACAGAGTTAAAAAATAATACTAAAACTGTTCCTGACCTCACAGAGTTTATATTCTAATATGGTACAGCAGATAGACCCAGAGTCAGAAGACCTGAGTTTGAATCCAGCCTCTGACACTTACTAGCTGTGTGACCCTGGGCAAGTCACTTAACCTCCATTTGTCTCTGTTTCCTTATCTAAAAAATGGGGGTAATAACAGCACCCACTCCCAGAATTGTTGTGCAGATGAAATGAGATAAAAATTGTAAAGTGCTTAGCACAGTGCCTGGCACATAGAAAGCACCATGTAAATGTTAGCCATTGTTACTATCGTTATTGTTATTATTATTAAGTGCTATACAAACTTCACTGCTATTATTACTGTTATTATTAATTGGAAGTTTCACAGTTTAGACATAAGACCAATGGATTTCCTTGGATGTTTGACTCTCTACTGAGCTTCAGAAAAAAAAGCCAGTTCCTCCGAATCTATACTCACAGGTAAAAGATTACAGTGGAGACATGTAGCAGAAAATTGGGATTGACAAATGAAAAGAGGACCATACAGTGTGGAAGGATGGAAAGAACCTGGCTTTGAATCCTAGCTTAGCTCCTTATTGCCTGTATGACCTTACACAAGTCACTTCCTTTCTCCTGACCTTTATTACCTTATTTGTAAAAGATGGAGGTTGTCCTAGATCTGCGGTTTTTAAGGTTTTTTGCATCATGGACCCTCTGAGCAGTCCAATGATAATGCTTTTTAAATATGCAAAATAAAATACAAGATTACAAAGGAAAACCAACTATACTGAAACACAGTTATCAAAATATTTTTAAAAACAAGTTCCCAGACCCCAGGTTAAGGACTTCCGTAAAGAAAGTAGAAAGTAAGCATTTAAAATCTGCACAACAACCCTGTTGAGGTGGGTGCTGTTATTATCCCCATTTTTCAGATGCTGAAAAGTGAAGCAGACAGAAGTGACTTTCCCAGGGTCACACAGCTAGTAAGTATATGAGGCTGTATTTGAACTCAGGGCTTCCTGACCAACCTGTCCTAGTGATCTATTGCATTACCTAGCTGCCTCTGCACTAAAAGATCTCTCCTGTTTCTAAATCCTAGAATCCAGTTTGATTCTCTACCTCCCCTTAGCCATAGCTAAAACTCTAATCCTTAATCTGACTCCATTTCCTGCCAAAGGAAAATAATAACTAAAGCCCAAACATAGTGAAACCATGACGGTGGAAATAATCACAAGAACAACAACAATTATAATAGCTGGCACTCACATAGTGGTTTTGTTGGGGTTTTTTTACAGAATGTTTTAAGGTTTGCAAAGCTCTTTCCATGTATCATCTCATTTGATCCTTAACAACAATCTTGGAAATTGGGTGCCATTCTTATTCCCATTTTACAGATGAGGAAACTGAAGCAGAGAGGTCATTCTCAGTGTCACGCAACCAATAAGTATCTGAAGAAGATCTGAGTTCAAGTTCTCAGTTCAACTCTGTTGCACTGAACCACTAGCTACCCTCAAAAATTTTTAGTCGTATTTTATTCAATATTCTTTTTACTCTCAAGTAGTGTGGCTTGTTGGAGGCTTAATTTCTGCTCAGAAGAGATGATGGGATCTTCTTCAGCAAGGTATTCTTTATACTCAGATGATGTAACAAAGGGTATTGGATTGAGTGCTTGCTGGCATACTTTGGCCATAATTTAAAAGAAATGCATCTATAGCATAAAATAAACTAAAAATCAAATGTCTATGTACAACAGACAGAAAGGAAAGGACAGTGGGGCCAAAGAAAGAGAAAGCATAATGAAAAGCATACAAATATAAAAATAGCTTGGGGGGAGGATTAGATTCTCCTCCCCCCTCATCCCCCTACTTCTCTCTCTCTCAAGGACATAAAGATCTGACAGGCTGTGCTGATAAGATCCAAGCTGCTTTGCTTGCTGGCCTTACCCACCTGGCTAAGGGAGCAGGAGTCCAAGATGGGATCTTTCTGCTGATGACATCTGACTCTGTTACAGGTACAGAGCTCAGAGGACAATTTTGTCACTGATGCATGAGGCACAGCAGAACCCATAGTCCTGAGGGTTCTGGCAGGACTACAAACCAGGACTGCCAATAAAAATCAGAAGGACTGGGTCCAAAAAGGAGCTGGGACCCAGAGGCAAAGGGGGCATTTTTATGCTGCAGTTAGGATTTTTCTGACAGTAACAGCACTTTTAAAGCCAGCACTGAAGTTTCCCTAATGCAAAGGTTTTAATTTAGACCTTTCTGGCAAAATAATACCTTACTTAGCATTTAGCACAAGAGTTCTTAACCTTTTTGATGTCATGGACATCATGTAGTGTGGTAAAGTCTATGGAACCCCTTTTCAGAATAATGTGGTTTTTATTTTAACAGTATAATTTTAAAATATAGCATTGGAAAATACTGAATTTTAGTTAGAGGTTAATGAAAATAGAGAATTTTTTCCCACCCAAGTTCATATACTCTTTGAAATCTATCAATAGATAGATCCCCTTTAAGGGTCCAAGGACTTACTTAACACTTTTCATTCAAGGTCCTCAAAGCACTAGATATTCAAAAATCCACATTTCATCTCTACTAGAGAAGATGAAAGAGTTCCATTTTCTCCCCATTTTACAGGTGTTAAAACTGGGGCACAAGAAGACTCAGTGGAAAAAAAAAACAAAATACATTTTATTTCAGCTATCCTGGCCAGTCTCTCACACGAAAAGGGGTGGGATGAGGGGTTAGAGGCCTTTGAATCCTAACCCAAGGCTCTGAGAAAACAGCCTGGGCTTTCTGATATCAAAACCAATATCCAACCTTAATCAGGGATTGAGCACTGGCTCACCCTGGCTCTTTTCCAAGGAATGGGTCACTTAGTAGTATTAATTTAAATATTCTCCAGCCTAGCACCTCTTTCTAGTTACAAGTTAAAATTCTTCAGAAGTTAGTTCCCCTGACTACAAGCCCACCAAGCAACCTCAATTTTTTATTAGCAGTTTCCTACTTTTTCCTTTTTACTTGTCCAAGAGTCCCACCCCCACCACTTCCACCCTGAAGTAACAAAAACCAGTCCTGTAACTCAATCACTCAACCACTAGGGACCAGAAAAAACAACTAACTAATCTAGTCACAAACATTTCTACGTAAATGCCCAGACTGGTCCATGGAACCTAACACTACCCCAAATAGGATCATTTTCCTCTTTTCCCTGAAGTAAGAGATGGAGCTGTTGACAACTTGGCATGTCAGTTTGCCAGGCAGTCCTCTGTCCCATAAACTTAGGAAATTTAATTTACTTTGTAGCTGCATTCATTTATAGGCTGAAATTTACCCAGTTCAGTTAACCCTGAAGCCTCACCTTTCCCCAATTCCCTTCTATAAAACAGAGAGCTAAACCTGCTTTCCATTCAGAAGATAATGAGCTCTGAAAAGGCTCTTCTTCCTAGAAGGTGAATGGAAAATCAGGACAACCCTGTCACAGGATCAGAGTCAGGCAGCCATGAAATGCCACAATTTTCCTGGAGAAGAAACCTTTCCACTAAAGGGTCCACCTCTCCCCTAAGAGGTATCCCACATTCCACCCTCAGGAGTGGCCTCCTCCAATCTCTTGTGGGAAGAAGAAAGGAAAGAATGAGACCTCCCAGTGACTCTGCTTTGAATAGTAAACGTAGGAAACTTGTAATCAAAGCACAAAGAACAACTCGGGAGAACTAGGTGTACCAGAGCACTCAAGGTTACACAGTGGGAAAAGGTTCTCTGGGCTTTCGGACTCCTCTCCCCAAGAGATATATTGAAGCAACAGCAGCAAAGACAGGGGGAAAAAACCATCAAACACCTATGGGGGGGGGGGGCGGTCCTGGAGATGGGGAATAGAGTTAAACCAGAAAGTCCCTGAGGAATACTGGGGTCGGGAGAAGAGAAGTAAAGGGGTAAGGAAGGAGGAAGAAAGGAAAAGAAAGAGGAAAAGAGAAAGACATAGAAGAGATGCTAGTGTCTCGGTGTCCTTGCCAGAGAAAGGTCTGTGCAGTCCCAGCCTCTCTTATCCCCACCCCCAAATCTTCCTGCTGTGTAACTATACCCTCAAATCAGAATGAAGAGCATCATGTCTAGCTGCAAAAGGTGTCTGGGATCAGGCTGCAGTGCAGGGCACTCCCTTGCAAATGGAGGTGTCTATGTGTAAACCCTCCTTCCCCAGCCTCCTCTCCCCCTCCGCCCCCCAACACCTGCTTTTCATTGTACAGGAATGATGATTCTGGAAGGCTCCCTGTCTCCTTTCTCCCAAGAATCCTTGTGTTCACCAGTTCTGGGGTAGCAAAGCCCCAAAGGTTTTTGATCCATCGGGGAAGGGGGTAGGTTGGCACTGTCTCTATGATCGACCCCCCCAGTCCCAATCTCTGTCTCCTGTGTCCTTAGCATCTCTGGACCCGAACCTTTCAAACCCTGGAACGCCCCCAAACCTTGCTCCTCCCTCCCCCTCCCAGTTCTACCTGGGCTGCTCCCCCAGCCTGTGAGGACTGGAGAGGACCGAAGGTCATCCCTTGCGACTGTCCCGCTACACCAGGGGATGTTTGCCTTCTACAACCTACTACAGGAGAACGTGATGAACGATGAGCCCGGGCCCCTTTCCTCCCCTTTCCCCAAAGCCCCTTTGTTTCAGGCAGGGGAAAGTTGCCAGTTTGCACCTCTCCCTCCCTCCCCAACCCCCCGCAGAAAAACCTAAACATGCAACCTTCTCGGGAGCCAGACTCGAAAGCGAAAGCAAAGGAGGACCAGGAATGAAACACCCTGCAGTGTGCGCGCGCACGCACGACACACATTCACACACTTACAGACCCCAACAGATCCACACACCCACGTCACCCCCTCCGATGCCCACCAGCCGCTTTGCCCTTCCTTTTTCTCCCCCTCCCTGCCCCGCACTGGCCACCTCCCCACTGCAGGAGGCCTCTCCAAAGGCTCCAGGCGGCTCCGGGCGCACCTACCAGTGTGGGGACTAGAGGCTGAGACCATTGGCGCGGGGGCACGAGGCCCACCGAGCCAGCCGTCTGCTGCAGGTGCTGCCCAGGAGAGAGCTCTCGGCTCCTCTATGCGTCCTCCTCCTGCCCGGACTGGAGCGCTCGCCGCCTCTGCCTCCTCCCCACCCCCACGGCAACCTCTCCAGGGAGCGCAGTGCCTCGCTCTCGGTCTTCTCTGCTCCGCGCCTCTCGGTTCTGCCACTCAGACCCGCATTGTCTTATCCTGCTTAGGAAGATGCCTGGAGAGCGAGAGGGTAATTGCAGCCGTGGCTGAAATTTCAGTGTACCAGTGGCACTTACCCATAGTATGGATGCGGTAGCAGACTGCACATGCTCCCTTCTGCCGGTCGGCCTTCCCCCAATCCTGCCTTAACTCCTTCACTGCTTGCCCTGGCTAGCGCCTGGTAGGGTCGACCTCATCTTCTTTCTATGTCCCTAGGCTAGAGATTGTTGGGGGATTGGAAAAGAGGGAGCCCCGGATGAGGATGGAAAACAAATTATGTCCCCAGTTGTGTGATACAGGTGTCCACTAGCCTTGATTCCTTTACCCTCCTTTTTCCTTTCTACTCATCGCTTCAAGACCCAAGGACCCCCCACTTCTCTCTTCTCCTTGTCCGTTTTCCGGATTTCCCAACTTGAAATTCACTTCCCCCTTAAACACACACATGCACAGTGTAGCGAGATCCACAGTGCAATTTTACCCTAAATATTTTAGCTTTTTTTTTTTGTCTGGGGCTACTTAAAGTAGATGCATCTAGCTTCCAAGTGAAATAAGTTTGCTCTTTCTAGGGATGATCTGGGTATAGCTGAAAGTCAGGGTGTCTGGAGCTTTCATATAAGGGGCTCAATTTGCTGAAAAACCTGGAAGTCTGTACCTATTGTGGCCTTGGTTTTACCTTTGGTGGATGGAAAAATATCCTTCCCTATGTAGCCTTGTTCCAATGCCTAATGATAAGGCAGATGTGACCTTGGATTCCCAAAAGCTATGTCAGTGTCACAAGAGTAACAGATGCTCATGATATGTCATATTCTCTTTAATTATTTTTACTTATTTGTGTGCTTGCCTCAGGTTGTTGATAATTTGAAAGCAGGAGTGTCAGTGTTGCTAAAGATCTCTGTGCCCCTCCCTCTCACTGAGACTATACCAAAAAGCAAGCATTATAGCAGAATGAAGCACTTTGAATGGAGGAATGGAAGGAAATCTCCCATACATATTCTCTTGCTCTGGAGAAAGACTCCCTGTTACCCCTTCCATTGGGCAGAGGGAACAGACTCTGGCTTTGGGCCTTCCGCCCTTAAGACAATAACTTCCCGTTGATGGCAGTTGTGGCTTGCTGCTGCTCTTTGTCCCTAGAGATGTGATAGAAAAAGTGAGATCACACTGAGACCCAGAACAGGGACCACAGTGAGGGGAAACCTAGGCCCAGAGAATCAAGGAGCATCGGAGAGAGATAAGTAAACCAGATAGCAAAGACAAGGGATTCCAAAATCCTCAGTGCCTAAGGCCAGGAGACCAAAACACTTTCTGGCATTGCCCCAGGTTTCTTCCTTGCTTTTTCTCTTCTAATCTAAGATGCAGAGTTGGGCCTTGAACTACAGCCTCCATCCCCATATGCCTTTCCCATTACTTGCAGGGATGGGAGGGAAGATATGGTTGAGCAGAAAACTTGTGTAGGAATATTGAAACGTTTCCCTTTACTATGCTATACTAAATGAGTTACACGGCTACTGAGTATTTATTGCTTGTGTAATATAAAAGGTCAAGACTAAGCTAGTAAATTTAAAGGGTACGGCTCTAGGGCTTTTATCCCAAGGGGCAGCTAGGTGGAACAGTCACAACTCCAATTTCCCTGCCTTCCACCCCTGCAAAAAAAAAAAATAATAATCCCAAACAATATCTTTATATAAGAATTCAAAATCCAATCAGTGAGGGTTTCATTTTTTTCCCCTCGGTTATTTGGCATTTTATTGCTTGGTAGGTTGGGAGGTTCACACGAGTGCCATGGAGGAGATCTCCTATGCATGTGTCAGAGAGACCCTGATAAGACCTTTGGGCTGGTGTCTTGAGTATACAGCACTATTTGGTGAGAAAATTCTATTTTCCCAACTGGTAAATTAACAAGTTTCTTCCCTGTGTTTCTGCAGCCTTATCCAAGGCAATAATGAGCCTGTGTGGTCTGCTTGCACTACTGCAGTGCTTCAAGTGTCATATGGAATATGCTTGAAGTGTACACAGCACACAGCCCTATCACACAAGCTTTAACAGGTCTTGTCCTACAAAACTGGAAACACACCCCCTTCCCTTTAAATCTAGTGTCTCAGATCAAGCCTAATTAAGTTGGGAGAGACATCACCAGAAGGCTACCTACCTTTTTATTATTGTTAAGTTGTGTCCAACTGATCATGACCCCATTTGGGGTTTTCCTGGCAAAGATACTGGAATGTTTCACCATTTCCTTCTCCAGCTCATTTTACAGATGAGGAACTGAGGCAAACAGGATTAAGTGACTTGTTCAGGGTCACACAGCTAATAAGTATATGAGGCCAAATTTGGACTCATTCAGATGAGTCTTCCTGACTTCAGGTCTGGCACTCTATCCACTGGGTCACCTAGTTGCCCCTACCCGGATGTAATGGGAATGTAAATTTTTAAGATCTTCCCTGCCCCTAGGCTAAAGTGCACTTGGAGCCTGGGGTGGGAGGCTTGTTTTTCAATAGATACTTTTTGATTGGCCAGTGGGTCAATAAGGTTGTTACATTCTCTGAGCCAGGAGAAGGCTATATAAGCCCTGATGTGTAGCTTTGTTTTGGGGCTCACTTTGAGAAGTGTTCTGTGATTTGATCAGATGAAACTCTGGGAAGCCGTTGTTCAGGGCCCCCCCCCCTTTGAAACCCAGATGTCGATTTGGTATGGATGTAATGGTTGGACAGTTTGGAAAGCTGTCTACTTGATCTATTTCTGTCTTGATAATTCTGTCTGTATATTCTGAAGTTCGGGGTGCTGACCTTTTTCCCCTGAACTAGGTAAACGATATATATTTGACTAATTGAAGTAAGCTTGTTGATTTTGAGTTGCTTTCCTTTATCAAAGCAGATCCAAGAACCTGTGGTGGCAGTGACCCTGGGGACGCTGGGGTGCTTGCTGCTACACTGGATTACCTATCAAGTGATGAATTTACTGTCTGCTGCCATGGGCAGTGTCCAGTGTCCAGCACTTAGCATGATCCGGTGACGTGAATAAGAAATGACCAGGCCATGTGGGTAGTTCAAGGAAGAACGATGAACTCCATTTATTGATTCTTAGGACAAGGTTTTTATAGAGGAATGAGACAAAGGAAGAGAACTCAAGTATTGATATCATTACCTTAGTCTGTCATATCCTGGAAGTAGCATGGCAGTAAGGCTTTTGTTCTCTAGGTGCCAGAAAGTCTTAGGAAAAGTCAGTTAACTCCTTCCATGTGATTACAAAGGATGCTCTTGAGGGCTGGCTCCTGGGCCTGAAGCCAAAGCCGAATCATCAAGTACATCTGCATAGGAACTGACCACCGAAGAATTCAGATATTTTGGTTTTGAACAGCTAAAGTCTTGGGGCAGAGCCTGTTGGTCTCAGAATTCAAACAACATCCTTATAAGTGTAACCCATATCAAAAGAACTCAGGAGCTAACTTGAGGAAAAGTCCCTTCTCAAAGAGGTCTTTGATATCCAGGTCCACTGATATCAAGGTAATGATCTGAAGTCCTGGCTCAGGCCTCTTTGGCTCCCAACAGTCTGCTACCTCAATTAATATATGCATGGGTTGTGATCTTCATCATGGGAGGGATGACCTTTCCTAATGAAATTATGTACCTTTACAAATATTCAAGCAAATGGAAGATAATGTCAAATGTGATCTGGAAAGTTCTTGGAAATCTTTGGAAGTGGAATTGATGAGGGGGATGGCAATAGGTTTTACAGGGGCTCTAGGGACCAGAGTCCCTGCTGGGCAGTCTGGAATGAATTCAGTAGGCCCAAGCAATCTTGAAGTCAGGATTGTAAAAGTTTATTGTTATACTTTACAGTGGGCAGGGATTCTTAGGGAACCTGCAAACTTAAAGAAGTCATAGGTATAGTTTTAAGGAGTCAAGACAGTAAATCAGATGTCAATTATGCTAACTAGGTGGGTAAGGGTGGGATTAGGGAGGAGTTAAGGAGTGGTCAGTGCTTAAAGGAACATGCACCTGTAATGTCAACTGCACAGGCTTATTGCCCATAATTCACTGGGAAATAGCCCAAGGTGGGGCTACCTGGAGGTGTGCTTTTAGGCTTGAAAAGTCACTAAGTCAGCTAGCAGTCAAGACTGACTGGGAAGTGCCTACTCTGCCACCCATAAGTGTCATGTTTGACAAGATGGATGTTGGGAACCAAGGCTAACAGACTCAGTATGTGTATAATTGGCCAAGGGGTTAACCTATAGAAAGTGCATTGAAGGATTCATAGATGCAACTGGCCATTATACTAAGGGGAGATAACATTTGCCTAAGCTAAAATGTTTATAGATGGTTTAGTGAAGGATTCATAGGTGTAACTTGTTATTGTTCCAAGCAGAGATAAACAGTTCGTGAGTTTTTGCTGGGCAGAGTGCTGGCAGAGGGAAGGGGCAGAGTTAATGCTCTGAGGCTGGGAAGGGGGAAATGATATTTTACAGACTGGTTTTACAAATTGATTTTACAAACTGATATTACAGACTGATGTTATAAACATAGATCCCAAGCAATCCATCAGAATGCATTGGCCACATTAGGTTCCAGGGGTCTACTGGCCTGAGTGGTCTGGCCTTGTTTCAGAGGTACTGTGTTCATTTAGCTGAAGATGGAGAGAGAAGGCTCCACCCTCTCTTCACTTCCTGAAAAGCAGGACCAAGGGACTACAGGGAAGGTCCCCTAATAGGAGTTGAAGTTCATCCAGTCAGAGCCTGTCCCTTCTAGGGGCAGGAAGCCTTACTACTCTCCATTCTTGACTTCTTATGAATCCATCTGTTCCCTTTTAATTGCCTGATTCGGCAGTTCTCTGTGTGGTCCTCAGGTCACTGGTTTCTTCTTACCTTAAAGATCAATATCAGAAGTTTAGACTCATCTGGGGATGGGTGGAAGGTCCCAAACAGAATGTTCTCATCCCACCTCTGTGTACAATGCATTTCTGGGCAAACTAATCCCTTATGATTTGAGCAGAAACTGGGGCAAGGTCAAGAAAAAAAAGGTGAATTGTGCAAGGCTACCAAGACCTAGCTGTGAAGCTGACCCAGGGGTTGCTTTTTCTGACTTCTTAACTGAATTTCAACTTTCACTACAAGTATTCAGAGATGTATGCAGGAGATAGATATTCTCCCCTGGGAACTTGAAAGAAAGGATACTTTCATAGGACAGTCCTGGTAGAAAAATCTCTGTGAGTGATCAACTCTCTCATTCTTGCTGATCCAGGGTGACACATGTGAGGATGAGAAGTCTTATTTTTCTAGATCACCTTTAGGAGCCCCCAGGTAGACCCAATTCTCCCTGAGTCAGCATAATGAGAGGCAGCATTATATAGGGAAAGCATTAATGGCACATGTAGTCAGACGACCTGGGTTCAAAGGCTGGCTCTGCCATTAACTAGTTATAAGACTTTAAACTATTCATTTGGTCATTCTAAACCTTAGTTTTCTCTTCTGTAAAGTGGGAATGATAATATTTGCCGTGCCTAGGCTTCACTGGGTTGTGAAGATCAAAGGAGATGAAGCCTTCAAGATCTTAGAGCACTATATAAAGGCCCCACAGAAGCATTCAGAGGACCTCACTCTTTTCATCTTGGACTCCGCTCGATCTTCTCTATCACACTGGCAAACACCTTTGGGGAGCAAGCATCTCCCTGCTTTATGCCTTGCTTGAAGTCAGGGTTTGCTGAAGAGTTATTTCTGGTATTGTGTATATGAAGGGATATTAAATGATTTTGATATGAGAATGATGATAAATACCTTGATTTAAAAAAAAAAACCTTTAAGACAGCATTTCAACCTATCAAATTAAATGCTTTTTTATAATCAAGAAACAATAACCACAACGGGATATTATATTCTCTGTGTCCTTTGTTTAATTGTTAAATGACAAAGATGTAATATGTTATTGAATGTTGCTTGCAAAATCTTGCTTCTTCTCTATTTACCAGTGTGATGGAGAAGATCCAGCAGAGTACAAGATGAAAAGAGTGGTTCTCTATGGTAAGGTACTCTGGATACTCCTGTGGGGCATTTATATAGTGCTTTAAAATCTTGAAGGCTTCATCAACTTTGCTCTTCACAACATTGTATTGGTTACAGCAGGCATCTTGGCTCTGGTACAAAGTCCCTGGAACATTACAAAGTCTCTTATATGAGAAGTATAATGACTCAAAAGAGGTTAGCCATCCATATAGGAAAGACTGAAGATGGTCTATTACCAGCCTATCACATTCATTTGTTTTTTGCCTTTTTTGGAGGGGGAAAGCAGGGCATTTGGGGTTAAGTGACTTGCCCAAGGTCACACAGCTAGTAAGTGTTAAGTGTCTGAGGCTGGATTTGAACTCAGGTCCTCCTGACTCCAGGGCCTGTGCTCTATTCACTGCACCACCTAGCTGCCCCTTATCAAATTCATTTGGATGCAGGGGTAGCCAGGTGGCTCAGTGAGTAAGAGTACCTGCCCCAGAGTCGGGATGACCTGGGATCGAATCCAGGCTCTGATACTTAGCACCACACCCAGAAATAACTGGCTGTATAACCTTGAGCAAGTTACTTAACCCCAATTGCTTTAAAAAAAAATTCATTTGAATGGAAACATATATATGTATATACACATACATATAGAGTGTGTACATCTGGGAATTCACAGGGTCTTTTCTTCACATAATTACCAATAAGTAGTTTTTCCCAAGCATGCTATTGTAAATACTTGATTTATGAATTGAAACTTAAAAAGAAAAAACTTGAAAGTGTATGATTTCTTAAATTACAACATTTCAGAATATCATAACTGATATTCTGACATGGTCAGAGTACTTCATTCACCATAATTTTCTTGTTCCTCTGACAGTATAATTCTTTTTTTTTTTTAAATAAGCAATCTGGGTTAAGTAACTTGCTCAAGGTTACACCGCCAGTTATTTCTGGGTGTGGTGCTGAGTATCTGAGCCCAGATTTGATCCAGGTCATCCCGACACTGGAGCCAGTGCTCTTACTCGCTGAGCCACCTGGCCGCCCCAACATTATAATTCTTAATTTAACAGCATTTAGAATATGAGAAACTACTTCTATTATAACATTCATAATACCAATGTTTGCCAGGAACAATATCAGAAACTATTATGATGTACCTAAATTTAAACTTCACACCAAAATCAAGTAATTACCAATCTGGTGATCTTAATTTAGTAATTTCCAAATTGCTTTGCACAGAAAATCGTTCATTCCATAACCATTTACACAAACCTCACACCTAAGAAAGGTTCACTTAAGGTTGACAAACATAATAATTATAAAATAAACCTTCAAATATGGGAATTTCCTAAAATGAATTTGGTGTTAAAATGCTCCTAATATAAATTTCCCAAGACATTGTATATCCGCATACATCCAAGTTAACATACATATCTATATCCTTAGATGACTCAACAGCTTCAGAATAGTAATAAGAAAATTGTTTTTAACATCAGAGTTCATAATTTTTCCAAATTATATAGCAGCCAAAATTTTGAATGAAATAACATTATTATTGCCTGTTTGTAACCCAAATATAAGTTTAAATTAACAAATTTTATAACATAAAAACCCAATACACATGCAATACAAAATTCATATTTTTTTTAAATAGCTGTAATACTATTCCTACTTCAAAAATGTTCCTTAAGTTCACTCTTAGCTAAATAGACTTTTGGAAACATAATACAGTCTTAGAAAGATGGCAACAAAATAACAATGAATATCAAATGACTTATACAATAATTGACTTCATCAATTCTGGCATGGATTCAAAGTTAGAGAGATACCAACATATACCAGTCATTATTTTTTACAATCACTATACAATTCTGATCACAAGTGTCTCACAAATACTATTAATTTTCCTTTTACAAATTCAAGGAACAAGTCAAGCTGAGATAGCAAAAAACTTCTTTAAGCAATCCCAATATCCTATTTCTTAATGATTAATTCTCAGAATTTGCGGAGATATTTTGTAAAGAAATTGTAAATTTCCCAAATTAAAAATGTCAAATTATTACAATAACAGGGAGAATTTTGGTGGACCTTTTGAAAGTGAGCTTTGAATCTGCCAATCTCAAAGCTCCACACTTAATTGGCTTTAACTGGTCAGGCAGGAGATCTAGCCTTCCTGCTTCTTTGATCGGAAGGGAGGGATTCCCAAAGAGGGGCCCACTTCCCCACCTTCCTAATGCTCACGAGGAGGGGAAAGACCAGCACAGTAAAAAATTTTACCCCTCACCCCCTTTGAGTTTTTGGAGGACTCTGGGGGTGTCTGACTCTGGATGTCCCCGGGGGGCATTCATTTTTCCAATGACCTAACTCTTTACAATATGTGCATTGGTCCCTTGCAAGAGGGGTATGGGTGCCAAGTGGTGTAGCACCCACTTGGGTACCCCGTTTGGGAGTCTGAGGTGCAGCCACAAGGCCCCGGGCAAACTTCTTGTCTGCTTTATCAGAGGGGCTGTCCCTGTTGTCATAAACCTTTTGAGCAATTTCTACCAGCTGGGATATAACCATGCCCTCAAAACCTTCCTGTCCCTGGAGTTTCCTTTTAATGTCAGGGACGGACTGGGAAACATAAGCAATATTTAGGGCTCTGGCATTTTCAGGGGCCTCAGGGTCAATAGGAGTATAAGTTCTGTAGACCTCATACAGGTGCTCCAGGAAAGGTCCAGGGGATTCCTGGGGCCCTTATTTGACCTCGGAAACCTTAGTCAGGTTAGTTGGTTTTGGAGCTGCTACTTTTAGACCCTGGAGGAGGTATCGATGGTGGGTGTCTAATGCCTCTCGGCCTAGAAGTGTTAGGGTCCCAGACAAGCCGGGAAGAGGGAAATACTCTCTTGATGTCTTCTTGCCATTCCTCCAATGACCCACCCTCAGGGCCCAGCACAGCGTTTCTAGCTGCCTGTTTAATTCTATCTGGCTCTGCAGTGGTAAATAGAGTGGTTAAGAGCTGTCTACAGTCCTCCCAGTGTGGGATGATATGTTTGGAAGACAGACTCAAGGAGGTTAATAAGAGCCTGAGGTTTTTCTGAAAAAGGGGGATTTTGAGTTTTCCAGTTGTAAATATCTGAAGTGAAGAAGGGAACATATACTAGGAAGGATGGCAGAAGCAGAAGAGGGTTCTTCTGGGGGCTGGTAGTTTGCCCCAGTTCCGGTGGGGGGGGGGGGGGAAAGGGGGGCCGGGGGGTGGGAAGTCGTCCGGAGTAGTCAGGAGAGGCGGCGGGGGGGGGGGGGGGGGGTGGAGGGTTGTAGGGGGGGGGGAAATTATACTCCTTGCTGTGCTCCTGTAGGATTTTTGCAGGAGGTTTTGTCTTGGGAGTGTCCGAGAGCAGGTGGGCCACAAGGATTCGGATGCCCCTTTGGAAAGAGCAGTTCCTAAGCCAGGGAGGGGATAGGTGACAAGATCTAGCTAGACATCAATATAAAGGAACTGATCTAGATGTCCTGGATTCCCTGTGACCACCTGCCACACTGATTGGATAATTTGCTTGTTGAAACTTCCCTGACGGGGCCAGCCCACCCCAGACGTGGGCCACTCATTCATACAATAAGAAATGAGTTTTCTTTTCTTCAAGGGGACCCCATAATCTGCCCCGTCCTGATAGGCTACTCTAAAATGGCTTAGTATGCAACCCAGGGGAGTTTTTGATGTACTGGCTGAACCTCCCATATTCTAGGATGAAAAGACAAACAGTATATTCTTATAAACAAATATGTCTTCCCAGTGGAAATCAGAAAAGCTCCCTTGGAGGTGCTCATCTGATAGCCACTCGAATACCTGCTTTGCAGAATAAAAATGGGGAGGCTTTAAGTGAATGAGCTCAAAGTAAAACTTTATGCTCACCCCTGCAGATTCTGAACAGGAAGCAAAGGAGCTCAAGACAGCACAGGACACACAAAAACATACAAACAGAAACCAGAATACTGACGGTTGAGAGGCTTTGGCATCCCAAAGCTTCACCGGGGAGGAGATGAAAAATGGATATGTCTAGCCCTCTGCCCTCCAGAACAGAACCAGAACAGATTTTTACTCACCCCCAAACTGGGGGTCGTGGATCCATGAAAGACCGAATGAGGAGCAAGTCAGAGTGGGGAGGCAGATGCGATCTTTCCCTCCTCGAGACCTGGGGCCCTGGAATGTCATCAGGGACTAGCCCCGCTAAGGATCGGGGCAAGCAGATGCCTACCTCCCAAGGCCAAGAGCTCTTCTTATTCAGGGATCTTTGCAGTGCCACAGAACACCACAGATTTTGCTGGGGCCTCCAATTTATGTTGGGCATAAAAGGAGCTAGACAGAAGATCCCAGAGATTAAAATTGGAAGTGGATTTTATTGCTGTGGGACTGCTGGGGTCACCTACCCAAATCAGACAGTAAATTGGCATGAACAGTGTGCCGGTTTTTAAAGAGATTACAATAGTCAGGTTATGTAAACTGAAACTACAATCAGTGATTGGTCAGTGTATATTTGAATTTTCCTGTACGTTTTTCTTAGGCTGAGGTACAGGGAACCCAGAATGGGTGGAGATGGAGTGGGGGGGGGGTGGGCAGGGAAGAATGGAGCAGGGATTTTACCCTAGGCTGAACCCCCCACTCATGGATCAATAAGGAGAGGGAAGGGAGGGGTAAAAGTTATGCTAAAATGCCTGCTTATAGATTAATGGATGGGAAGAGAGGGGTAAAAGTTATGCTAAAATGCCTGCTTACAGATCAGTGGAAGGGAAGGAAGGGATAAAAGTTATGCTAAATTGCCTGCTTATAGATCAATTAAGGGAAGGGATCATTAGCAATCATAATAATTATAATGAACCAACAAGCACTTATTAAGTTCTTGATAAGTGCCAAGCACTATGCTATGTGGTAAGGACACAAATATAAAATTATCTATTATATTTGCAAACCAAATTTAAACAGTCACTACAAAGATTTTGGGAATCTATGTACTGACAAAAGAGAGGGAGGAGAAATTTGGAGATGGACAGTTTAATATTCATCTCTGTAGAGTCTATTTGAGGTATAAAGAGAGGACTAACAAAACTTCATTCCTGAGATTACTTGGACAGTGACCAGTCATGGCAGAAGGAGTCTGTATGAGACACTCAGAAATAAGTAAGTTTGACTGCCATTCCCAAGGGAATCAGGAGGGAAACTGAGAGAGTTTTAACTGCCTATTCTGAGAATAACTCAACTATTCTGTGTCATTCAAGGAGCTAAATTAACTCCCTCCCGAAGAGAACTGGTATTAAACTGTTGTTAAAGCAAGCCTACTATTTTGGAGGATCTGACACCTGATGACTGGGGAAAGGAATTCTAGTCAATAACTTTTTTTTCTGTTTTTTCAAAGCACAAAGGTAGCTCTAGATATAATCTTTGAGAAGCTAAAATATTGTGTAAATGTTCTTCTACATTTTGTATTATTTGTTAAGCTTTAATAACATATACAAGCCTATGAGTTTGGGGTCTCAGAGTAAGAGAAGAAAAATGACCTGGAAGAGAAAAGATTTCCCTAGTTTTTCTGGGTGGGATGCTCAAGTTAATTCATTAACCAACTAATTAATTAATGAGAAATATTTGACATTTTAGGTATTGCCAAGGCAATTTTAGATCATACCCACTATATTTTCTTTGAACTTGGTGAGAAAAGTATAATTAATAGCTAATTCAGTACCTAATTATTATATATAACAATACATTAATAATTACATATTATTAATATATAATTATGTGTTAATTACATAATACATGTCAGAGAAGGTGCTATGCTCTATGAGCAAAGCAGGATTGAAACAGCTCAAAGGAAATGCAGGATATGCAAATTTAGAGTATGCATCCCAAATGTTCACACATTTTTGTGGGACCATTTGTGACCAACCTGTGGTAGAGCATTCTGAGCTCATATTGGTCTGATCAGCCACAGTTGGACGCACTGAAACTTGACTCTAGCATAGTGATATCATTTTGGTCGTCTTCAAGAACGAAGGATAACCAACCAACCACATGTACTAATGAATAATTACCCTATAAAGTCAGTAGTTAGTTTAGGGGTTGGGGGTTTGGTATATTTATTCTCCAGAACACCTGAGAGGATTCTCTTACATCCCATACCTCCCAGTAGAGATGCTACATATGGAGTCTTGTCCATGAGACTGCTACCTGTGAGTTATCAAAAGCCTGTTACACATATAATTAACATATTATATAGATAGATAGGGAGATGGATGAATAAATGGACAGATGAATAAATAGAGCATTTATTAAGTACTTTATTTGCCAGGTAGTTCTAAACACTAAAAAGACAAGACAACCTCAAGGAACTTACATTCTAATGGAAGAAAACAACACATACAAGGGATAAGGGAAGGTGGTAGAGGTAAGTATCTACTCTGGACCAAGGGTGCTATTACAAAGGTGAAGTCCAAAGAGTGAGGAATAGAGCTGGGAGGGAAGTAAATGTGGCCTGGGCAGCTCATGAAATAGTGGTCCAGGCCAGAAACACAATAATTAGAAGAGAGGTAAATAGGTGAGATGTGAGGAAACCTAGAGTCTTCTCTAGGATGAGAAGACTCCCATTGAGAAACATTATCCTGATTACATCAGAGCCTCCTATGTGAAATCCAGGGCTATTCAAAACTATCCACACAGGGGAAAAAAAAAAAAAAACAAAGCAGAAACAAGTGGATTAAGAATGACGATTTTGCTGAATTTATTAAGGAAGAAAATACTTTTCCAATTCAATTTAAACAGCACTTAGGGAGCACTTGCTAAGCGTAAGGCCCTGTGTTAGATGCTAGGGATAGAAAGATGAAAATGGAACAATCTCTTCCTTCATTGAGTTTATATTCTATTAGAGGGGAAATGACATGTACACAGATAGATATGATACAAGATACATTGTGATAAAGACAAAAGAGAGATCCTGACAAAGTCTTCTAAGAAACTACTATGTGGCCCTGACTGAATGAATGAATAAAGCATTTATTAAGTGCTTACTATATGCAAAGCACTGTGCTAAGTGCTTTGAGATACAAATAGAAAAGTAAAACCCAAACTCCCAAGAAGCTCACATTCCAAAGGTGGAGATAACCTTTATGGTAGGTTTAAGCTGCAAGTCAAAAGGAAAAGTCCCAAGGTCTTTGCAAAGCAAATGTTACTGCATGATCTCTGATATCCAGTTTGGGCCATAGCAAGGAACAGAGTCACTTTCTGGGTGGGGATTGTATAACAAAAAGACAGAGATTTGGATGTTGTGCCAGCAGAGGCCAGAGGCAGAAAAACAAAGATTGTTGCAGAGGATGAGGCCTAGTCCCAGATTACCTCATCCAAAACTGAAGCAACAGAGAAGCAATCTAGACTGTAAGAATGGGGTAATTGATTTATTCACCGTCTCCCCTCTTAAAACAAGTGATAAGATGCCTAATCAATCAAATCATTTATAGGTCTTAAATTAAGAGAGAAAAGGCCTTTAAATTAGAATGTCTTCACTCAGGAGTCCAGTTCAGATAGTTTAAAGAAACTTTACCATACATCAAGGACCAGAATCTATAAGTGACCCAGTGAGTTAATAAAGAATTCTTTTCAGAAGACTGGAACAAGCAAAGCATGGTAACCTTTAGGAGAAATGTAGGACTGAGTGGTGGTAGAGAAGGGAAGTATCAAATAGGGTCATTAGGCATT
The DNA here is from genome assembly GCF_028583685.1 of Petaurus breviceps papuanus. Lineage (NCBI taxonomy): Eukaryota > Metazoa > Chordata > Mammalia > Diprotodontia > Petauridae > Petaurus > Petaurus breviceps. Next base: position 942,159 of record NW_027185737.1, read on the forward strand.
TTGGAGGAGAAGACACAAGCTGAGGGAAGTTCCAAGAAAAGGTTATCTTTTCCCCCATTTCCCTTCATGGGATGTGCCTCTCTAGAAACTCTATGACATAACATTACATAACATGACATGACATGACATATGATATATGATGATATAATGTAATATGATACTATACGATACGATATGGTGTGCTATGTAAACTTCTATTTTGTTACAAACATCTCCAGTAAAATTGGACTTAGCCTCAACCACAGAGGCCAAGGACTAACTAGAAATAGATATACATGTAAAGTTAGGCAGGAAACTGAACTGCCTAAATGTTAGGAAAAAAATTTATTTTTAAATCAACAGTGAGCTACATAGATTATCAGAACCAGACTACTCTATCCAAAAACATTGGGATGAAACAGAGGCCTTGACAAGTCTCAATCCAAGAACTGAAGAAATGAAAGTTTAAAAAAGGGAAACAATACAATGAAGAAGTATTATAGGTTAAGAGAAGCCTATGAGAAACCCAGAAGAAAATAATTCTACATTAAGTACAAGTAGAGCCTCAGAGCAAAGAATGACTGGGCCATAAAGACTCTAAAAGTGTCTGGAAGAAAATGAAGCAAGGGAAATAAATTAAATTAAGACTCTTATGGAAAAAAAGATTGAAAGGTAAATAAATAGCTATAGTTGGACCATATTTCAATAAATCATAAATGAAAAATGACAAAATTAGAAGTATAAGGCAAAGTGAAAATGGAAACATACACACAAATCACCTCCTCAAAAAAGTCCCAAACTGAAAACTTCCAGGATTATTATACACAAAATCCAGAGCTTCTAATCAAAGAAAAATACTATAAATGGCCAGAAAGAAAGAACTCAAATACCAAGGAACCACAGTCAGGATTATGCAAAATTATGCTGCAGCTACCATAAAGAAGAAAAAATCTTATTGAGTCAAGTTGGAATGAAAATATAGTTGTAGTAATTGCCTGGATTCTACCCATATTTACTTGTAGATCATCCAATCTCCACTTGAGTAATTACTATTAAACAAATGAAAAATCCCAACTTGGGAAATATCTCTTGGTTTTTTCTTTTTGAATAATGAGATTTTTCTGATTCATTGACTAGAACAGGTTGGATTAAATGAAGGAATATAGTGAGTCCTCTCTGATCTCTGCAAAGTACAGGGGCCAAGTCCTTCTATGAATCATTGGTCTTGGGTTCTCTCATCTTGCACTCGTCTGGAAATGGAGACCCACCCCCATGCCAAGATAGCTTTCCTTCCCTTCAGCCTTGGGGTTGATATTATCAATAATAGTCTTCAACAATTCTGGCTCTAAAACAACTCTGAAGTCTTCTTTTCCACCATCCATCACCTACTCACATCTCTCTCTATTGCAATAGAGTATCCTTCCAAACTCTATTGTAATTTAGGGCTATAATCAGATAATTTACCTTTTATTAGTAAATTTGTTATCATTACCTTAATAGCACTAGCGTCTACTCCTGTTCATTAAGTACTAATTATTTAATAACTAGAGAAATCTTTCCTATCATTAATTACTCTAACATCTGTAATTAAAATTTAAAATTACTGATTAGTTATATTAACAAAAAACCCCAATAATAAACATAAAACATGTAACTTATTTATAATATTTTGACTATGATTCATGTTACAACAAATGTAATCTCGAACTCAGTATAACAATATTTAACTCCTTATTCCTATCTGAAAATTCAACCTTACACTATTTAGTTCTCTCCTAATATTGATTAAATCCTTTTAAGAATTTCTTAATATTTCTTTTCAAAATTAGTCTTTTCTCTTTGTCTTCTCTTGAGTAATGAAAGGACATGGTTTTTCAGCTTCTCTCATTCTCTTTATAGTATTCTTTTTATAACTTTGTCTTTGTAGGATTTTCTTGTAAAAGAAAATGTGATAGTTCTTACAAGAAAGAAGTACATTTCCATCTTTTCTTTCTCTTTCTTCTTCATAGATTCTTACTAAAATCTATGAATTACATGGATCACAAATAATATACACATTTTCTAATTCCACAGGAGAAATTCTTGATATCAAGATATTTTTCAGCTGTTTCTTTCAAATTGCCACTACAAATTGCTTCCCCCTCCCTCAACATTGCATTTGCTTTATATTTATATTATATTAGCAAAACTCTATAGTCTTCATGTGTTAGATTTTCGATACAGTATTGCATTAGGTGGTGGTGGTGGTTGTTCAGTCATTCAGTCATGTACAATTCTTCATGACCCCATGCCAGTCCCTTCCATTCTCCACCATCTCTTGAAGTCTGTCCAAGTTCATGTTCATTGTTTCTATGAAGGCAAAAGAAAAATGCTTACAACCAAGAATAAATCACCTTGCAAAATGGAATACAATGTTACAGGGGACAAAAAAGGACACAATAAAATTGATTCAAATGTTCCCAATGAAGAGATCAGAGCTGGACAGAGTCTTTGATGTCAAAGTACAGCAGTCAAGAGAAACCCAAAAGGTAAATACATTTGAACAATTGGATGATGAGGAAGTGTTTACATTCTAATAAAGGGAGAAGAGAGAAGTGTCCCTTCAGAACCAGAATGTCTTTAAAAGTCGCAAAGGGAGTTAATAAGATGAACAGTGAGCTTGGGGGTGATTTGGTTTTTTTTTTTTTAATGATGTTTTTAAGAGAGGAAAGAAAAAGGATGGAAGAAAGTAAAATTTTAGGGAAGAAATGAAAAGGGGGGGTGTAACTTAGTATTTTGTGTAATTAATGTGTGTGAGATACAGGTGTGCATACAATCATGGAAGAAAGGGTAGGCAAGCAGCATCACATGAACCTCTTTATCTGAACTATATAAAAATGCACCTACAAACAAAGAATTTGGTATAGACATACATGAAAATCAACAGGGAAATAGTTAAGGAAAGAGAAAAAAGAAATGAGAGACTGAAGAGGAAGGATAGAGCTAGGGAAGGGATAAAGAATAGTCACAAGCAAAACAAATTTCAGCTTTGAAGAGTGGATCATAAAAGAGGCATTAAAAAGAGAAAGAAATTGTAAGAATCAGGAATCAGATTCTGGGAAAAATAAAGTCAAGATGGGCAGTGAGACAGAAGCAAATGACTTCAAATATAGTTCACCAGTACCATAGTCAATATGTGAATTTGTTTTGTTTGACTATACTAATTTGTTTTAAGGAAGGGCTTTTTTGAGTGAGTGGGGAGAAAATTATTGAAAGGGTAGAATAATAGTAGTTTATAGCAGAAACTCTCATGACTCCCACAGCAGAAACAGGCTCTTTTCTGGTGGCAAAGAATTGGAAATTGAAGGTATGTCCTTCAATTGAGGAATAGCTGGACAGATTGTATTATGTGATTGTGATGGAATACTATTGTGCTATAAGAAATGATGAACAGGATGTTCTCATAAAAACTTGGAAAGACTTACATGAGCTGATGCAAAGTGAAATGTATTGTGTACAAAGTAACACAGGATTACATTCCGTGGTGGTGGTGGTGGTGACTTAGCTATTCTCAGCTAATCCAAGACAACTCAGAAGGACGATGAAAAATACTATCCATTCCCAGAAAAAGAACTGATAGTATCTAAATACAGATTGAAGAAAACTTTTTAAATTTCATTTTTCTTGAGGTTTTTTTTGGGGGGAGGGGTTCTGTTTTCTTTAACAACATGACTAATTGTAATATGTTTTGCATGACTATATATGACATATACCTATAACAAATTGCTTGCCTTCTCAACAAGGGGTTGGAAAGGGAGGGAATGAGAGAATTTGGGACTCAAATTTTTAAAAAGAATGTTTAAAAATTGTGGTTTTTTACATGTAATTGGGGGAAAATAAAATACGAAATAAATTATTTTTAATTTTTAAAAAAGCCAGCATAACCCCAAGTAGTAACCTACATGACCCAGAACATTAGTGAATCTACCCAGCAGCCAAGATGATATTTCCTGTAGGTAAAGGTGTGACTTATCTAGTAGCTATGCATACACAGAGGTGAACTTGGTAGAGAGAATTTTCAGTGGTGCATGGCCTGAAGTCATAAAGACTCATCTCTGTGATTTAAAATATTACCTCAGACACTTAATAGCTATGTGACCCTGGGCAAGTCATTTAACCGTGTTTGCCCTAGTTTCCTCATATGTGAAATAAACTAGAGAAGGAAATGGCAAAGCACTCCAGTATCTCTGTCAAGAAAACTCCAAATGAAGTCATGAACTCATGACCGAAACAACTAAACAACACTTTAAAGTCAAGCTCACTCTCCCTAGGAACTGAAGCAATAGATGGGAGAATGTGCCCCAGTCAGGAGGAATCTTTTTCTATGGCTTGTTTTTGCTATATCTTCTAAATAAGTGTCCCTTTAAGCATTAATGATACTGAGGGAATATCAACTGATTAAATGATGCTGAGAAGATACTAATTAGCCCTGGAAAATTATATTGGGTCAGTGATCACTAGTGATTGATTTTGCAGGCAACGCATTGGAATAGAGGCTCAATAGAAGAACTCTAATGCCCCTAAGGGGTACTTCTAGAATCCTGAAGGGGAGATCTAGACTGCTACAGTCTGGGGAACCAAACCTACTAGTTTTCATGTAGATTGGGAGCAGTGGTATGTTGGTAAATATTTAATAATTGGCTCACCAAAGGGAAAAAATGTATGCACAATGCACTTTTAAGTTAATCTTCATTATTAGCATCCTCTCTGTCACTTTCTTGAGACCAAACAGTAAATTAATCCTTGATTTGAAAACTTTCCTGATTTCCAAAATACTCACGCTGAAAATTAACAATTAGCTCTCTTGAAGTTGGCTTCAATATACCTCTGATTGGAAGAGTAATACAATAAAATAAAATAATAAAACATATAAATTAAAATAATAATAATAAAGATGACCCAGTAAAATACATCATTAGCATCACAAACTATTTTTGTGAAGTCTTTATATTCCAGCTGCCTGGCATATTGTCTTAGACATAGTAGGCTCTTAGTAAGTGCTTGTTGGGTAATATATGACTTGCATATTTTCTTCTGGTCATACAGAAAGAAATGAAGTCTATAAAGACTGTAAAATGTTTAAATAAGTTTCTTTCAAAGCAATTTGGAACTATGCACAATGGGCAACCAAACTCTGCATACCCTTTGATCCAGCAATACCACTACTAGGTCTATATCCCAAAGAGATCATAAAAAAAGAAATATATTTATAGCATCTCTTTCTGTGGTGGCTGAAATGCCCATGGCCTCGTATACTAAGCCCCTGTATGTAACAAGTTTGGAAATTACTGAATTCTTCCTGAACTCTTACGTGCTTAGCCAGGAGCCCCTCTTGTGAGAAACAGACCTGGCCATACTTCCTGATAAGATGTCAGAATGATCCTGGACATTTGGGTCTCACAATAAATCAGGGCAAGGACTATACAACTGTCCATACCAAGGCCTGGCTACAACGGATGTGCTTATCTACCATTGTCAGACTAACTTTACTTTCTACAAGACTAACTTTGTTTCCCACACCTATTTTTGGTGTAAATATTCCCCCTTTCTCTATGGTCAGGGCAGCTCTCCTTAAGTTCCTTGTGAGACTGTTGCTGGCCAGCTTAATAAACTGATGCTCATAAAATTGACCAGGCTTGGGTTCTTTATCTCTACATGTCCATTACACTGTCCATTTCAGTGGCAAAGAACTGAAAATTGAGGGGATACCCATTCGATTGAGGAATGGCTGAACAAGTTGTGGCATATGATTGTGATGGAATACGATAAGAAATAACAAGCAGGATGCTTTCAGAAAAACCCAGACTTAACATGAACTGATGCTGAGTGAAGTGAGCAGAACCAGGAGAACACTGTACACAGTAACAACCAAATTGTGTGATGATTAACAATGATAGACTTAGCTCTTCTCAGCAATACAGTGATCGAAGATAATTCCAAAAGATTCATGATGGAAAATGCTAACCACATCCAAAGAAAGATCTGTGTAGTCTGAATGCTAATTGAAGTATACTATTTTCACATTGTTTTTTTTCTCATGGTTTTTCCATTTTGTTACGATTCTTCTTTCACAATATGACAATTATACATGTATAACCTATATCAGATTGTTTACTGTCTTGGGGAGGGGAAAGGAGAGGAAGGGATGCCAAAATCTTGCAGGGAGAGGTGAGCAGCAAGCTTGGGGTAGGTGGTAAGGAGAGACAGACAGACAGAGACAGAGATAGAGACACAGAGTGAAACAAAACAGAGGTATAGTTAGTCCAAGAAAGAACAACAAAGACAGAGAGACAGAGACAAACACTCTCCGTCTCACTCAAATTCCTCTTCATCTATCTGCTCCCCCAACTACTTTTCATTTGGATTGATCATTGGAATCATCAAAATGTGGTGCTAGTTTCAGGAATTGTAAACCATTTTTGCGGGCAGAGAGATGTGTAATTTAATGAGACTATAATAAGGAAGATCCCCTCTTATGGAGGGTAGTGAAGAAGGGAAAGGGATCCTTAGCTGGGAAACTCTGAAGTTCCCACCCAGGAGTCAGCCCAGGTGCTGAGCAAGTTTAAAAGAACTTCTGCCCTAGAGATTAGAAACCAAACTCCTCCTCCTCCCCCTCCCTCCTGTCTCCCTGTGCAAGTGCACACAGAGTAGAGCTTAGCTGTCTGGGAAGAGACAAAGCGGTATTGTGAAAGGAAGGCTGGTTATGAGGTTTCTTAGCTAAGTGCTTGCATGCTGATAGCTAAGCAGCTCCACACAGTCTACTATAATCTTCCTATGAACTGCATCAGTTCATAGATGTAAATAGGAACTTTCAGATATATCTAATGATTTCAGAAGCATCCATTCAGAAACCCAGACAACTACCATCCCAGTTACAGCTTTCTCTCCCTCAGGTCCTGGTTTCCACTGGATCCTGAGTGGGTCAGATTGATGACTTGGAGTGACACCATCTTGTTCTGGAAGCAGTGATCTCAATTTTGCAATTTTAGCCACACCGAGTTTAAGGATTCCACCTTAGGGAATCGTGGTGTAGCAAGGCATTGGAGATTAGTATCTGCAGGTATATATAAAATTTCCTGTGAACATCTATGTAGGCCTCCAGGAGCTTTGGGAACTGTGTATGTGTACCTGAAAAGACAAGAGTTCCCTCTCTTCATCCTAGAAGCAGAGAAGACGCCAAAATCTTTCAGGTGAGCAGCAAGCTTGGGTTAGGTGGTAAGGAGAGACAGAGACACAAAGAGAGACAGAGAGAAAAAAGACAGAGGCAGATATAGACAAAGAAAGCGCACCATGGCCACTGCCACTGTGGCTACTGATACAAGCCTTTAACTTGCAAGAACAAGGGGCTAGAAACTGCATCTGCTCACTGTCTGCTACCAACCACAACGGTGAAAGTCCCACCTACTTCCTGCCTCCTACTTCCCTTTGCTTGTCTCCTTTTAATAATCTGTTTGTTCACTTTCTGTATTGACCAAATGTTCTCAAAAAGAAACCAGTTTCTCTATGGTAGCATTCTTTGTGTGTGGGTGTGCCTCTGTGGTATTAAAGTGAAGGGCCTGGCTGCTCTAAAACATACATACAACAAAGGATATTGCCAGAGTGTTTTTCTGGCTGGGGACTCCAAACAAACCCAAGAAACACCTCCAACCTAAAGGAAGAAAGGAAATAAGGAAGCAAGAAAGGGAAAAGGAAGAAAGAAGGAAGGAAGAAAAATATTTTTAAAGAACCTACTATGTGGCAGACAGTGTACTAGGTGCTCTACAAATATTATCTCAATTGATTCTCACAGCAACTGTAGGACAGATACTATTATCCCCTTTTACAGTTGAGGAAACTGAGGTAGGCAGTAGTTAAGTATTACAAATCTAGGCTTGATGTACTGTTTTGTTGGTTGTCTAGACTTAAGAGAGTAATGGAGAAAATGTTAATGATGCAAATTAAATTTAAAAGTGTATCTTACATATAGTTTTTCACTGGGAGAGTCAGCTGTTAAAACATCTACCAGTACACCACTGATTATGCCTCACTTGAACCACATAACCAGCCCACTTCCTTTTCTGAAATTCTTTAATGATATCCTTTTCATCACTTCTTGAAGGCAGGTCACCAGTGGAAATATGTTTCAGTTTACTGTCGTCCTCCTTGTGTTTCTCAGCTTTCTGGGTCACTTATAACATTGATTCCTTAGAGACTTTGGTGCTCCAAGACTGACGGCTTTGCAATATCACTGTGAGAATGTGGGCATTGAAAATGTGGGTCTTTGTACTGGGAAGTAACTTTGAATGATCTAAAGCTCTTCACAGTTTCTCAAATACAATCCATCTTGCTATCTTTCCTCTTCTTGATTGTGGGTCCAGCTCATAGCATCAGAAGATCATAGGATCATAGGATCATGGAATTAGATTTGGAAGAAACCTTAGAAGCCTAATTTGTAAGTTAGAAACCTGAGGCACAGGAGAAGTTATTGACTTGATCAGAGTCACATAACTAGTAAAGTTTCTAAGACAGAATTTGAACTTAGGTCTTTCTGACTTCGTCTAGTTACCTATCCATTAACTATCCGTCTAAAATATTTCTCCCAAATATAGGTTGTTGCTGTTCAGTCAAAACAATCATGTCCTACTCTTCATGACACCATTTAGAGTTTTCTTGGCAAATATTTTGCCATTTCCGTCTCCAACTCATTTTACAGATGAGGAAAATAAGGGAAAAAGAGTTAACTTGCCCAGGGTCACACAGACAGTAATGTCTGAGGCCTGATTTTATCTCAGGTCTTCCTGACTCCAGGCAAGGTGCTCTATTCACTGTGCTACTTTAGCTGCCCTCAAATATATGTTATGTTATGTTATGTTATGTTATGTTGTATTATGATATGTTAATTCAATGGACTGGCTATTTGACTATATATCATAATTCAGACAATTTGCATTTATCATCTATTTAGTGTCTTCTTTATGGATTGTTAAACTGATCTATTTTGAATAATCTCACATAATACTGAAGAGGCCCAGGAATGTTCTGGAATTTGGTAGAATCTACATTATATCATCATCATAAAAAAAAGGAGTATCTGGAGTAACTCACTGTCTATAGAGAATTCCTCTTCTGTTCAGATTTTGTGTAAGACATCTCATGTGACAGTATCAAACATTTTTGGTAAGTTTTATGCTTGTTTCTGAGCAAATAATCTCTGTGGTTGTTTTTTGTTAAGAAATCTTTGCATGAGACATTTCTTGTTGGAAGAGATCTAGTACTCTTTCCTCTGCTGGTTCTTTTTTTAAATCAACTTGTTTGATTATTGTTTTAAACAGATCATGACAAGCATATGACCGGCCCATTGAATTTGTATATAAATACCTATGTTTGGGACAAATGTTTTAAATAAATGGACAGGGAGCTAAACTTGGAAGTCAGAAAGACTTGGATTCAAATTCTGTCTCAAGAACTTAATAGCTGTGTGACCCTGATCAAGTCTCTTAAGTTTTTCTGTGCTCAGTTTTCTTTCTATACCCTTTTAATTTCATGAATGTTCTTTGCTATAGGAATACTTGTGAAGATCTTTCTGTTTTCTTCTCATATTTTCACTGAGGACATTTAGCATATGCATGCTGCTCACTACCATAAATATTTATAAAGATGTAAAGTGGGTTTAATAGTTATTGATATGCTTTTCACATTTATTAGTTGTTTTAGTTATTAATATTATTAATATTGAATTATTTATTAATTATTAAATAAATTGTTAATATTAAATTAAATAATAATATTAGTTATGAATAGCCTCTCAATTACCTTTTGGACTGTCTTGTAAGCTAATCCTTCTTTCTTTCAACAGGTAGATATCACATTTTTTTTGTTATCCCTGTTTTACAAGTGAGGAAACTATGGCTCAGAGGCACCTGCTCATTGTCATACAAGTAGTGATATGAGCAGCAGAATTTGATCTTTCATATGTTCATCATTCTTTTAACTTTACTACACTGACTCTACATGAAACAATTAGACAGTGTGCTATGAAGAATCAGCAAACAGTTACACCAAGCTTTGTCTTTCCTGTGTAAGTGAGGGGGATGTGGTCATTTCTATCATGCCACTATGCCGCATGGCTGGCACTGAGCAAGACTGGACCTGTTTTCACAGTTATGGAAGAAGGAAAGCATTTGGGTATGCTATTCTGGGATTAAATAGTGACTTTTGGCTTCTATGGGATGAGCAAGAGGATTTGAGCTGAAGGAGAAAGAATTGTAAAAGAGATTTTCGAGTGGTATAGAGTTGTGAGAAAGGCCAGAGATTAATTTGTGGGATAGGAAATTCAAGAAGATTTGAGGGGAAGGTGAAATAGGAGGAGGAGAAAGAAAATTATTTGAGGTAAAGAAAAAGAGGGATCAAAGGATATGAGCAAAAAGTGTTGTTGTTGTTGTTTATCCTTCATTTTTCAAAGAGAACCAGTGACATTACAGGGTGATGTCTTGACTTGCTCATGAATTGGATTTAAGTGAAGCAGAGTTGCTCAAAGCTGTCAGTCTCTCTCTCTGCCAGGGTCATTGAAGTTCAATGGCAAGACAAAAGCCAAGATGACTGGTGATGGTCCAGGATACAGTAGATGACCTTGGTGTCTCTGATGCATGATCAAGCTCTAAGCACTCCACAGCACCTGCTTCAGCCACCTTTGAAGCCATTGGGACAATGGTTGGGACATGCTTGGGCCCTGTGGAAGAAGAACAGAACTCAAGGAGGACTGAAACACAATGAAAAGGAGAAGGAGAATTAGAGGAGAAGATGGCAAAAACAAAGTGAGGTAGATTTGAATGATTTGGAGTCAGAAAATTGCAAAGCAATGGATTTTTCTCCCCTCACCTCAACACACTTCCCCAATTCCTTGACCTTTGTGCCCTAGTATAACCTGTGCAAGCATCTTAGACTGAAACAGCTAAAACTCATCTGGTTGCAAGACAGTGAAACCCATTATCCACTTCCTTGTCTCCTGAGGTCTGAATAAACTTGGGCCACATTTGTATATAGATTCTTCTGCCAGCCATTTGTACTGACCTATTGGAAAAGAGACAAGGGGCAGGAATGGAACAAGCATTTGTTAAAGGCCTACTATATGCCAGGAATTGTGCTAAGTGCTTTACACATACATTACTTATAGAATATATACTGCACATTATACAATATGTGTGTATTCATTATAAAGTAGTATATATTATGGTATATTAGCATATACCTTGTAAACACTTTATATATTGTTGTATGTACTGTTATTACATATGTACATAATAATGTTATATATAGTACATAGATTATGTTACTATGTAATATATAATTATATATCAATAGTAATATATTATATACTACATATAATATAGTACATACAATATTGCATAGCATAGTACTATGTATTATACATACCCTGTATATATTGTACGTAAATATTATAATATATGGTAATATATCTATATTGCATATATGATCTATATACACACATCAAGCTGAGGAGACCTGGTCCTTCTTTGTTATGCAATTGGCATGCATTAATAAATTGATATGCTCAGAAGCTCAAACTTTTGTTTCCTCAGTTATTTTGGATTTCACCTGTCACAGTTAGACCTGGCAGATTCCTCTACCACTGTGTACCTGCTGCCAGACAGGGCTGGGAAAACCATTCTGTTGCTAGGCTACTGCTACCAGACCTGTGAACTCAAGTGATGGTGGACAGGTCAGTCTACTTGACTCCTTGAGTTTGGTCTTTGGCAGGCAGTTTCAGTTTTTCATCCCCTTCGCTGGTCAGTCCTGTCCTCTCTTTTCCTGGAGTGCTATGGAGATTGGCAGAAGCCTCTCTTCTTTGAGTTCCTTGGCTTTGAGGTTTTTCACAAAGCAAATGGTGAGTGAAGTCTAGGCTCTCATGTTTGACAGATAGTAAGTGTCTGAGGCTCAATTTGAATACAGTTCTTCCTGACTAAGTGCATGTAGCAGCAAGCACCCCAGCGTCCCCAGGGTGGCTGCCAACACAGGTTCTTAAATCTGCTTTGCTAAAGGAAAGTAACTCAAAATTGGTCAACAAGTTTACTTTAATCAGTCAAATATATATTGTTTACCTAGTTCAGGGGAAAAAGGTCAGCACCCCGAACTTCAGAGTATACAGACAGAATTATCAAGACAGAGAAACAGATCAAGCAGACAAGTTTCCAAACTGTCCAACCATTACATCCATATCAAGTCAACATTTGGGTTTTTCAAAGCGGGGGGGGGGGGGCTCTCAACAACGGCTGCCCAGAGTCTCATCTGATCAAATCACAGAACACTTCTCAAAGTGAGCCCCAAAACAAAGCTACACATCAGGGTTTATATAGCCTTCTCCTGGCTCAGAGAATGTAACAACCTTATTGACTCACTGGCCAATCAAAAAGTATCTCCTGAGAAACAAGCCTCCTACCACAGGCTTCAGGTGCACTTTAGCCTAGGGGCAGGGAAGATCTTAAAAATTTACATTCCTGTTATGGCTCAGGGCTTTTATCCACTATGCCATCTAGCTGCTTCAATGAGATCTTAGGCAGCATTAAAAATGGCACCATGTACAAGACTAGGGAGGTGATATTACCACAATGCTCTGCTCTTCTCAGACTACATTTAGAATATTGTGTTAAATTCTGGGCACTACATCTTAGGAAGAACATTTCTAAGCTGAAAAGCATCCAGAGGAAGAAAGCCTCAAGGTCATTCCATATGAGGATTAGTTAAAGGAAATGGGTGTGGGTAGCCTTTAGAAGAAAAGACTTTGGGGGAGCACATTAAAGATATGCTGTCTTCAAGTATTTATAGGACTATTTATTTTTCAATAAATAAGGATTAGATTTGTTCAGCTTGGCCTTAGAAGGCTAAACTAGGAAAAACAGGTGGAAGTTGGAAAGATGTAGTTTTAAGCTTGACCTTGACACATGAAAACATTTCCCAGAGATTCAAAAATGTAATGGACTGTCTCAAGAGGTAATGAAGTCTCTATGTTTGGAGGTCTTGCAATAACTGGATGTTCCTTTGTTAGCTATATTGCAGATGGTATTTTTGTTCATGTATAGGTAATAAGGGTGGGGAACAAGTAAAACGGACTCAGTCAAAGGGCCTCACTTGAGGACCTAGAGGATGACATGTGGCCTTGTAGGCCACAGGTTCCCCACCCCTGGGTTAAATTAAATGACCCCTGAAGTCCCTTCAAATTTGGAATTTCTGTGATTATATAAAGGTCACCCTCACTACACAGCCTTGTGCATATTGCCATAAATATCTTCAAAACCCCCTTGGCTATTTCACATTTCCTACAAGATCATAGAGGTTGAAGTAACTCTAGTGAAAAGAAGACAAATCTAACCTAGTAGAATTCAAATTCCTTGAGAACCAGAAGTCTCAGGTATCCCTGCACCATGACTTACACATAGTTTAAGTACTTAATACAAATGTCTTCAATTGAGTTGAATGTTTTGTTCTTCACCCTACTTGTTTGCCAACTTCCTTACTTGCTTTTTGTCAAAAGGAATCATAGCTAAATTTGAAAAATATTAATAAAAAGCATGAAAATTAAGTTCTCGTAAGAAGAAACATATACAATCAACACACACATGAAAAATGCTGCAAATCACTAATAATGAAATTAAAATAAAAAACAACTCAGAGGTTCTACCTCAGTCATCAGATTGGTAAAGATGGCAAAATGGCAAAATGGCAATTGTTTTAGAGAATGGGGGAGATAGACACACTGATACACTGTTGGTGGAGCTCTGAAGTGGTCCAACCATTCTGGAAAGCAATTTGGAATTATACCCCATGTTGGCACAGCTCTAATGCCAGTACCTTCTTAATTCAGGTGTGATGTTGGAATGAAGTGTGACCCTCTCAAATTATTGAATATTTAACAAATTCTTACTTTGCCCCAATATAGCAAGATTATGCAACACTGACATTTAGCTTCTCTGATGTACCCATCGCCTCCCTCCTTATCTCCATCTGGAAATGAATCTGGTCAGTAAGTCATCAGGTTTTGGCAATTCACATGATTTACATGGTCTGGGGCACCTAGCATGTCTGAGTGTCAAGTCAAGACTTTTCATGCCCCTGAAGGAGCTAGAAGCCACAACAGGGAAGCCAGGGCTAATCTGTTCCTGGGGTAGTTTTGCCCTATCACATCCCTATAACACATATAGTCAATAAGCTATGCATTGTTGTGTTTGTCCTTCATTTTCAAAGAGAACCATGGCATCAGGGAAATGATGACATGACTGTCCTCTGCAGTTAACTTTGATTTGAGTGAAGGAGGGCTGTGCAAGGTCACCAGCCTTACTTTCTCCAACAGAGCCATCTGGTTCTAGTAACCCAATATTCATCAGGATAACTGGAGATGACTCAGGATGCAATGGGAGACCCTCACCCTTTTGTTGACCCAGAGATACCATTAATAGGCAATATCTCCAAATCGATCAAACATAAGGAAAGGATCCACATATACAAAAATATTCATACCATCTCTTTTTGTTATAGCAAAGAACAAAGGTGCCCATCAGTTGGAGAATAGCTGGATAAATTGTGGCACATGAATGTAGGGACAAGGACAAGCCTGTGATTTGATTGAGGTATGAAAACTAATAATAAGAGGAGGAAATTCCCTCAATGCAGAATGCTCCCCAGAGCACTGAGCCCTTTAAATGTCTTGGCCAGGGTCACAAAACCAATATCTGTCAGACACAAAACCAAGGTCGTCCTAGATTTGAGGGCAATTCTCTCTCCCCTACATTATCTGACTTCTATCTCTGTAATGTAGTAATATTGCAGCAGAAGGAATGATGCATATGAGGGACTCAAACCAAAGAAAACCTGTAGAGACTGATGCAAGATAAAATGAGTAGAACCAGGAGAGCAATTTACAGGGTGACTACAGTTGTTTTCTCATTGGAGAATTTCTCATTGGAGAATAGTTGAACAAATAAGGGGAAGCAACTCTAAAAAGCTTCAGAACTCTTATCAATATGGTGACCAGTAACGACTTTTGAAGCCTGATGATAAAATGTGTCTTTGTCAGATATGAAAGGACTAAGAGTACAAAATGATCCGTGCATTTTCAGACATGACCAGGGAGCTGATTTGTTTTTGTTTCACTTATATTTATTTGTTATTATAGAGGCCTTTAATTGCGGAGAGGAGGAGCTGATGGGTATTGATGCATGCAAGAAAAAAGAATAAACGAAAAGGACATCAATAAAACATTTTAAAAATTTTTTTTGTTTTTTATCAATAAAACATTTGAAAAATACACAAAAGAGATCAGAAAGAAGTTCAGAAGGGGAATGTAGAGAAATAGGAAAATTTTATAATTATTATAATTAAATATACACTTAAAAAATTAAACTATTTAAAAGAAGCTCACAGTTTCATTTATGATCCAATTTTCTGTTCTTCACATAGTGGAGTTCATGTATTTGAGTTCACATATATTTAAAGGAATCCTAACTATGTCCTTCACCAAAGCTCAGATTCAATTCCATTTACTCTTATGACCTTGTGACCAAAATGCCCCTTTTGGTTATTTTGAGGGTTCTCAAAAGACATAAGTCCTCAAAGACAGAGATCTGTTATGTCACTTTTAGTCACAATTTGGTGGGAATCCTTAACATAAGAGATTGGAAGGAGAGAACTATCCATTAACAGAGTTAGCTAGGTGGGACAGTGATGGACTAGGAATCAGGAAGACTAGCATCCTGCCTTCATACTTACTACCTGTGTGACCCTGGGCAAGTCACTTAATTTCTCCATGCTTCAATTTCCTCATCTATAAAATGAGGAGATTGGACTAGATGGCCTCCAATGTCCCTTCCATCTGTAAATCTTTGATCCTAAGAACTAAATAATTGAATTTTCCAGGGAGAATTTTAAAAGGTCATCAGGGCTTTCCTGCCTCTATAGGTTTTCTTGTCTGGACATCACACTCCATATTGCCCATCATTCCAACTATGTCATATTTGTCCTCACTGTGATTCAAAAGGATCAATGATAGAGGAAGGAGATTTTATGTCTTGACTTATTAACCTCATGTAATTGTATGAATTGTTCTGCTTCACTGCTCCACCCACTTTATGTATACATGACACATATACAAATATGTAAATGTACGTTTCATATACACATATGTATATGTGTATGCATTTTGTGGACAAAGATGATTTTCCATTTTGCCTTTGTATCCCCAGAGTTTTGTATATACTAAAATAGAACTGGGATCTCATGAATTTGATGCAGATTACAACCCATCTCTTACAGCCCATCCTGAGAGACTCCTATCCATGTTCTCTCATAAGTCAGTCCACTCATTCCACTAGAGACTTTCCTTACTTTCTCCCAATATCATAGTGATCCCAGGGAAGAAGCACTTAGACTTTTCTGTCATCTCTTGACTTCACTGTATGACCAGCTCATCTTCTCTTTCATAGTATATATTTCTCTGATGATATCTTTTACTCTTGTTCTTTGAAGTTCCTCATTGCATATATGTTGTACCTTTCACATACCTCCTATGTACATTTCCATTTCCTCTGAGATAACTCCTCTCAGTTCTTCAGACTATAATATTCCCTGTCTACCTGCTGTATAGGAGAACCATGTTGTTCTACCAGTAACAGTAATGAAATACTGATACTAGAATATACTTTGTTTCTGGGAGAAGTTTGGGGTCATTAAAGGAGCTTTGCAGCTTCCCAAGGGCAATCCAGTCTTCTCTCCTCCTCCTCCTCTTCAGCTCTGGGCATAGTCATCTGCACTATCTGTCCTAGACAGACATAGTCATGAACAAGCTCTATCGGTTGTCCATCTAAATGTATATCATAATAGAAAATTTTCACCCACTTGCTATTTCATATGTGGATAGTCAAACCATATGCTTTGCACATAACAGTTGCTTAATAAAGGTTTATTGTGTTAAGATTGGACTATGCTTCAGTTTCATTGTCATAAAAAGGAGGCAGTATTTCATAGCTATTCTGATTCTTCTCACATATTGTTATAAAGAATAGTGGGGGAAAACATAAAAAAAATACTACAAGGTTAAAACCACAGTGATCACCATCTGCACCTTATCAATTGCTACAAACCCAGGAATATACCCATGTCTGTTAAGAAGTCGGAACTAGGGTTAAACAAGGTAGGCAGCTATTAAGGGTGCCTCACACTGACTATGATGGAGAGTGGGAGCATACATCTAAAGCTAGTTTTTAACAAAACTTTTATGAATGCAGGTTCATAAATAAAGTATGAGACATCTTGGACACATACTGACTTCTATAAGTTTCAGCAAGTCACTTATCCTGTATTCCAGGTAATTTTACAAAACTGTAAGTTCCAAGTTAGTAATATGCTAGCAGAGGTAATTTCTCACCAGGAATTCTCTACATCAATGGAATCATGGATCATTTTTAGCACAGAGGTTTTTTTTATTCTTTTTTTTTAGTTCTAAATTTTCTCCTTCCAGCTGTCCCCTTCCCCATCCATTAAGAAAGCAAGAAAAATGAAACTCATCACACACATGTATGTATGTATGTATATTTATATCTATATAACCAATGGAAGCAAATTCCTGTTTTAGCCATGTTTCAATTCAAAAAAAAGAAAGAGAAAGAGAAAAAAATATGCTTCAGTCTGTATTGAGTCCATTACTTCTCTCTCTGGAGGTCTTTTTCATTATGAGGTCTTTGGAACTATGGTGGGTCATTGTGCTGATCAGAGTTACTAAGTCCTTCAAAGCTGATTTTCATTACAATATTGCCATTTTCAGTGGTGGGGAACCTGCAGCCCTGAGGCTACATGTGGCCTTCTAGGTCCTCAAGTGTGACCCCAGTCAAAGGGCCGTACTTGAGGACCTAGAGGACCACATGTGGCCTTGAGGTCACAGGTTCCCCACCTCTGGATTGTTCTGATTCTGCTCATTTCACTTTGCATCAGTTCATATTGGTCTGTGCGGAGCAAAATCTGAAGTAACTGAAGGAAAAAAAAAAAGATTCCAATTTCTGAGCATATCACTTTATTGCATAACAAATCAGGATCAGACCTCAGCTTTGCACTGAATACAATGGAAGACAGATTTTTGTACATTAAAAGAAAACAATTAACAGGATCTAAACAAAGATAGAAAATTAGGTAATCTGAT
>NW_027185737.1:960367-976037 GCF_028583685.1 Petaurus breviceps papuanus
AACAATTAACAGGATCTAAACAAAGATAGAAAATTAGGTAATCTGATTTCTATTTGTAGGAAAGATTAGAGACTTTCCAAATTGGCAAGGGAAAGCAAACAAGTGGAATTTCTTGAAATCAGAAAAAGAGGATCCCACTACCCCTCAAGTGTCTGTATTCATTCAGTCAAAGAAACAGTAACTGAATAACTAGTATGGAGCCAGTTTTCAGATAAGACATATGGGTTGTTTGAGATATGTAATTGTAAGAAAACTTCTTGTGTCAATTTTTGGATCTGACTGGGTTTCTGATCAATATAACCTAGGTTCTTAGTTAAGTCTCTAAGCAACAAGTAGAGGTGGTCCAGCTTCCCAGCTACTCAGGGCTAGGTTCAAACAATGCAATAAAGTTTTCTCACAATTCCCATAATTGAATAAAGTTTTCTCAAAAGACAGAAATTGAACTACATGCATAGTTGAATAAAAAGGGAACTAAGCTAGATCCAGAATTAAATTTCTTTCCTTTGTCCATTTAACAATTAGGGGAATGGCTTTCATTCTTGTATATTTGACTCAGTTACATATATATTTTAGAAATGAGACCTTTATCAAAGAAACTTGCTACAAAGATCCCTCACACACTTTTCTGCTTTTCTTCTAATTTTGGCTGTATTGATTTTGTTTGTGCAAAAATGTTTTAATTTTATATGACCAAAATTATTCATTTTACCTCCTGCAAACCTCTCTTACTCTTCTTTGGTCATGAATATCCTCTATCCATAGATCTGACAGGTAAGTTCTTCTCTGTTCTAGTAATTTACTTATGATATCATCCTTTATATTTAAATCATGTCTCCATTTTGAGCTTATCTTGGTATACCATGCTAGATGTTCTTCTATGCCTCATTTCTGCCAAATTATTTTCCAGTTTTCCCTACAGTTTTTGTCAAAGATTAAGTTCTTACCCCAATAGCTGGATCTTTGGATCTATCTAACAATAGGTTACTGTGCTCATTTGTTTCTGTATATTGTGTGCCTAATCTGTTCCACTGACCAGCCATTCTATTTCTTACCCAGTAAAAAACTATTTTGAGGATTACAGCTTTGTAGTATAGTCTGAGATTTGATACTGCTAGACCTATTTCCTTCTCATTCCCCCCCCCTTGATTTCCTTGATATTCTTAGCTCCTTCAGATGAATTTTGTTATTATTTTTTCTAGCTCTGTAAAATAATTCTTTAGTAGACTGATTGCTATGGTAATAAGCAAATGAATTTAGGCAATATTGTTTTTTATTATATTGGTTTGGCCTACCCATAAACAGTTAATATTTCTCCAATTATTTAGATGTATATTTCTATGAAGAATGTTTTATAATTATATTCAGGTAGTTCCTGTGCATGTCTTGGCAGGTAGGCTCTCAAGTATTGTAAACTGTTTGGGGTTATTTTAAATAAAATTTCTTTCTCAATATCTTCCTGCTGGATTTTATTGGTAATATATAAATGCTGATGATTTGTGTGGATTAATTTTATATGCTGCAACTTTATTGAAATTGTTGATTGTTTTGATTAGTTTTTTAGTTGAGTCTCTAAAGTACTCTAAGTAAACCATCATATCATCTGCAAAAAGTGATAGTTCTTTTCTCATTGCCTATGCTTATTCCTTAAATTCCTTTTTCTTGTCTTATTGTGATAACTAGAATGTTTAGTACAATATTGAATAGTAATGGTGATATCATCATTGCTTCACCTCTTATCTTATTAGAAAGACTTCCAGCTCATCTCTATTACAGATAATATTGGCTCTTAGTTTTAGATAGATACTACTTATCATTTTAAGGAGAGTTCCATTTATTTATATGCTTTCTTTTGTGTGTATGTGTGTATTTAAAGAGAAATGGGTGTTATATTTAGTCAAAAGCTTCTTTTTCTTCATCTAACGAAATAATCATAGGATTTTTATTGTTTTTATTATTAATATGATCAGTTATTCTTATGGTTTTCCTAATATTGAACCAATCCTGCATTCCTGGTATAAATCCAGCCTAGTCTCAGTATATGATATTTGTGACATATTTCTGTAATCTCCTGTCCACTATTTTATTTAAAATTTTTGCATCAATGAATATTAGGGAAACTGGTTTATTAGTTTTCTTTCTCTGTTTTGACTTTCCTTGATTTAGGTATGAAGGCCATATTTGTGTCAAAAAAGGAATTTGGTGTAGGACTCCTCCTTTATTTTTTCAAACATTAAATAATATTGGAACTAGTTGTCCTTTAAAGGTTTGGTAGAATTTGCTCGTAAATTAATCTGGTTCTAGGGCTCTTTCTTTTTTTTTTTTTTAAGCAATCAAGGTTACCGTGTTTCCCCGATAATAAGACACTGTCTTATTATTTTTTTTTGAAAGAAAAACACCAGAGGGCTTATTTTCAGGGGAGGGCTTATGTTGTCCTGCCTCAGCTCTCCTCCGCGGCACTGCTCTCAATGGCGTCAGCAAGCAAATCACTGGGGAAGAACAGGATGACGCGCTCACTGCTGCAGCTCTGATTGGATGCAGCTTGGAGCGCGGCATGCGTTTCACGGGGGGGGGACGGTGCATACAGAGGTACTGTAATGTAGCGTGTAGCACAGGGGATCACCTTCACTACAGTAGCAATTTCAATAGGGCTTATTTTCGGGGGAGGGCTTATTTTAGAGGAATCTTGCACAGTAAAGGGAGGGCTTATTTTCGGGATAGATCTTATTATCGGGGAAACACGGTAAGTAACTTGCTCAAGGTTACACGGCCAGTTATTTCTGGGTGTGGTGCCACCACATCTGAGCCCGGATTTGATCCAGGTCATCCCGACACTGGAGCCGGTGCTCTTACTCGCTGAGCCACCTGGCTGCCCCTTAGGGCTCTTTTCTTAGAGAGCTCACTTATGGCCTGTTCGATTTCTTTTTCTAAGATGGGATTAAGTATTTTATTTCCTGTTCTGTTAATCTGGGAGATTTGTATTTGTAAAAAGTTTTCATCCATTTCATATAGATTGTCAGTTTTGCTGGCATGTAGTTGGGCAAAATAGCTCCTAATAATTGCTTTTATTTCCTTTTCTTTTCTTTGCTTTTGTCTTTGGAGAGCAGCTGGGGTTACGTGACTTGCCCAAAGTCACACGGCTAGTAAGTGTGTCAAGTGTCTAAGGCTGGATTTGAACTCAGGTCCTCTTGACTCCAGGGCCGGTGCTTTTTATTTCCTTTTCATTTGTTGTAATTTCACCTTTCTTCATTTTTGATGCTGGTAATTTGATTATTTTTTCAAAATCAAATTAGTCAATAGTTTATTTTGTTGTTTGTTAAAAAAAAACACTTTTGGTTTTATTTACCAGTTTAGTGGGTTGGGTTGCTTTCAATTTTGTTAATCTTTCTTTTGATTTTCAAGATTTCTATTTTGATGTTTAATTGAAGGTTCTAAATTTAATGTTTTACTGTCCTAATTTGTTGGGGGGTTTTTAGTTGCATGGAAACTTGTGACACAGATATTTATGTCTTAAGCTTCCCTGCCACCAGTCGTTTTTATGGTTGGGTTCTTCTTTTGTTTGCTCATTCTCTCAACCTATTGCTTGATTGGACTTTATGTTAGTGTTGGGCTTTGTTCAGTTCTGAGGGAGAGGTGTTGTCTGACCTGAACTTTTGCCTTTTTATATCCTCCTGCTGTTTTCACACCCCAATTTGAGGGCCTGCAAATTTTGCATGCTTTTGAAGTGGCATGATACAGGAAGAAGTCTGTTCACTGCCCTCCTAGTCAGAGTTCTGCAAGTTCCTGACCCAGGTTTGGGTCTGTTGGATTATGTGTGGTTGAAATATAGCAGACTCTTGCTAGACTCAGTTACCATTGACCCACTGGGAAGTTCTGCAGGTTCAGAGTGACTGAACTGCTCACTCACCTTTGACCTTGATCTGTTGCCCCATTCTTCTAATTCAGCTTATGTAAGACACTAAAGAACTGAGTTCCTCCACCTTTGCCGTATTCTTGAGCTCAGAGTTGCAGTCACATTTTTGAAACTCATTCCTTGCTCCATACATAGCTAGAACCTCTCTTGCTCATAAGCACTCCTCTCCACTCTGAAACTATGATCTGGTACTAGACAATGGGTGACAAAGCTACCAAATGCCACCCATTTCTGCTCCCAGTCCTGGTTCAGGGGTCCCCAGGGATCTCTTCATGCTCTGGTGCTTTCTGCCCTGGAACTTGGTCTTAGTCTCTGACTGTCCCTCAACACTAGAATGCTCCCCATTGCTGCCTCCTCTGCTGCTGCTGTTCCTGTGCTGAGCTCCTCCTGGCCAGCCTCCACCCCAGTGTCTGCAGCCTTCTCTATCTATAATCTGAAAAATGACTCATTATGATTTTTTTCTTGGCTTTCCTGATCAGAATTCAGTCTGGGGTTTTCTACATGGTTGTGGAAGAGCTATGTTGGGCAGGCTGGTTGAAAAACACTGACTCCCACTCTGACATTATGACTGCACTTCTTTCCATGGGTTCCTTTAAAAAAAAATGTAATGCAAATATTTTTCATGAGAAAGTAGGAATAAATATTCACTAAGTACCTACTATATGCCAAACCCCAGCTAAAAGCATTACAAGTATTATCTCATTTGATCCTGAAACAAACCTGTGAAATGGGTACTATTATGATCACCATTTTACAGTTGAAGTAATTGAAGCAGATACAAGTAAAATGATTTGCCCAGGGTCACACAGCTAGTAAGTATCTGATGCTAAATTTGAACTCAAGTCTTCCCGACTCTAGACCCAGGCCTCTATCCTCTGTGTCACCTAGGTGTCTAAATGACCAAAAAAAGGACCTTTTCCCCATGTCTCATGGATAATTTTTTTTTTTAAAAGCAATCTGGGTTAAATAACTTGCTCAAGGTTACAAGGCCAGTTATTTTGTGTGGGTGTTAAGTATCTGAGCCTGGAATCCCAGGTCTCCCACTCTGGGGCTGTCTCTCTTACTCACTGCGCCACCTGGCTGCTCCACCTCATAGATAATTAAAAGCTAAATCACATGAGTTATGGTGAAGACACAAAGCTTTTTCAGCAGATGGAGCATATCTTCTTAAACCTTTCCCTCTCCTGGCTTTCCATCTCTGCATGTGCTTTTATCAGCCTTCCTAGTTTCAGAATCAATCAATAAACATTTATTAAACACCTACAGGGTGGTTAGGTGGCACAATAAATAGAACACCAGCCCTGGAGTCAGGAATTCAAATCTGACCTCAGACACTTAACAGACACTTAAGTCGTGTGACCTTGGGCAAGTCACTTAACCCTAATTGCCCTGCCTTCTCCCCTCCAAAAAACTAAACAAAAACAAAAAACCAACAAAACACCTACTATGAGCCAGTTCTGTTCTAAACCCTGGGAATACAAAGAAAAGCTTAAAATAGTCCCTTTCCTCAAGAATCTCACAATCCAATGGGGAAAGACAGCACTTAAAAAGAAGTGGGGGAAGAGTACCTTCCTCTGGGGTATGATGAAATCTTATAGCCAAGTGGCTGATTCAAGAGGAGGTGGAGTCACAGAATTGATTTCCTCTTGCAGAATGTTGAGTTTCTGGAGAACACGAAATCCAGTAGATCTTCCAGGTGGGAAATGATGAAGTGAATTCCCTTAATGGATGAGATGAATTCCCTGAATGACCTCCTCAAACAGAAAGTCTGGGAGGAGCTCCCTGTTTTGTCCTGTCCTCAGAACTAGTGAATTAGAACTGGTGAAAAAGATTTAGGCATACTTCTGATCCAAAATAATGTATGTGGGGTTTTTTTTATTAGTTGGACTTTATTTCCTACAATGAGGTTTGTTTCCTGTGGTGAGTTTGTGGGTCACTGCCTCCACATAAGGATGATCTCCTTTCCTCAGCTGGCATGTTTCTGTTGCCAGGATCAGGCTACCTCGGATAGGCAATCTAGCATGCAATCAGTGGGAGAGTACTTCTCAGGAGATGAAGCCTTCCTTGAAAACTTCGAAAGAGGAAGAATCCACTATACTCTGAGTCAAATTATTTCCATTTTTGGAAATGGAATGGAAAATAATGGAAATAAATTGTTAAGAAGTTTGTTTTGGGGGCGGCTAGGTGGCACAGTGAATAGAGCACCAGCCCTGGAGTTAGGAGGACCTGAGTTCAAATCCGGCCTCAGACACTTAACACTTACTAGCTGTGTGACCTTGGGCATGTCACTTAACCCCAATTGCCCTCCAAAAAGCAAAAAAAGAGAGGTTTGTTTTTTTATTTTGTTTTGTTTTTACATAGGTGGAACCATGGAGAGAACATTGAACTTAAAGTCAGGAAGACCTGAATTTAAATCCTGTTTTAGATACTTATTGGCTGTGTGACCCTGAAGTCATTTAACATCTGTTTGCTTCAGTTTCCTTCTCTGTAAAAACAGGAATGATAATAACACTTCTCTGTCAGGGTTGTTGTGAGAATCAAATGATGCTCACAATAAAAAAAAATCAAATATTTATAAAGCACTTTGCAAACCTTGAAGTGCTGTAGAAATACTAGTTATTATTGCTGCTATTCTCATTCTTACTATCATTAGGTGATATTATTATTAAACCCTTTCAGCTTTCATCCATTTCTCCTAATTCTGACCTCTAATGCCAAGTAGTACAAATCTAATCCCTGAATTAGGTGATAGCCTTTCAAGTGGTTGAAGACAGCTAGTGTGTCTCCCCTGAGTTCTCTTCCCCAGGCTAAACATGCCCAATTCAGCCAACCAATCCTCATAGGACAAGATCTTAGACCTTCACTATTCTGCTTGGTCCCTGCTGGGAAACCATTCATCCATTCATTCAACAAGCATTTACTAAGAGTCTTTTTTGTGTCAGGCAAACTGGGGATACAAAGACCAAAAGAAAAGAAAGAAATGGACCTTGTGTTCAGGGAGTTTGGATTCTATTAGGGAAGGTGTTGAATAATGAGTTTGTACTTTGTTAGCCAATGAAAAGTTGCTAAAGGTTTTCCAGTAGAAAAGTGACATGATCAGAATGTTGCATTTGGAAGATTACAAAAGGCACAACAATGCACTGGGAAGTGGTCCAACCATTCTGGAAAGCCCTTTTGAATTGTACTTCCCCAAATCACTAAACTACTCAAATCGTTTCATTCAACAATACTGATATTAGGCCTATATCCCTAAAGATTTCAATGATAGTGGGAAAGGACCTATATGTACAAAAAATATGTATAGTAGCACTTTTTGTTATGCAAAAAAACCAGAAACAAAGTGAATGCCCATAAACTGAGGAGTAGATGAATAGATTAAGGTATATGAACATAATGGAATTTTACTGTACCATAAGAAACGACAAAGGAGACAGGTTTGGAGAAACTCAGGAAGACATGAACTGGTACAGAATGAAGTGGGCAGATGTAGTGGTGCAGTGGATAGAGTGCCAGGCCTGGAGTCAGGAAGACTTATCTTCATGAGTTCAAACCTGGCCTCAAACACTTACTACCTGTATGACCCTGGGTAAATCACTTAACCCCATTTGCCTCAGTTTTCTCATCTGTAAAATGAGCTGGAAAAGAAAATGGTAAACCTCTCCA
Organism: Petaurus breviceps papuanus; assembly: GCF_028583685.1. NCBI lineage: Eukaryota > Metazoa > Chordata > Mammalia > Diprotodontia > Petauridae > Petaurus > Petaurus breviceps. The sequence goes on from NW_027185737.1 coordinate 967,941, forward strand.
GTATCTTTGCCAAGAAACCCAAATGGGGTCATGAAGAGTTGGACATGACTGAACAACGTGTATACATGTTGTGTCTCTTGATAGAAGATAAATTTCTTAAGATATATTTCATCTTTGTTTTTTTATCCCCAGTACCTACCACTGGCACACAGTAGACACTTAATAAATGTTTGTTGACTGTTTCATCTTTCATGTTGCCTGCCTTCAGCTCTCTCTCAGAGATATTCTGGGAAGCCACAAACTCCAATTTTTGGAAGAACTTCCATTCCAGCTAACTTAACCCTTTTATAGAGGATCCAGAGAAAAGAAAAAGATCCCACAGCCAGACCAGACCATTTGTCTGACATCATCTCACTTCATCAAATGATTCTCAAAGACTTTTCACATTTAGTGTAATTTCTTTTAATTTACTGCTTATGATCTCACCCAAGTAATGTGTCAGACTAAAATAGGGGTGGATTTAGTCTCCACTCTCATATTTTAATTATAGTAGCCTTCTCATTATGAGTCTAAAAATCCCTATGTCCAGGTTGATGACAACCAGTAAGGTTCTACTTCCATTCTGCAGATGTACAAAGTCATAAGAAAGAATGAGAGTAGGAGTTTCTTGAGGTCACATAAAAATTCAGTGGTAGTGCTCAGTTAAAACTCATATTCAATCCTGTGACTGAGAAATAGACCCATCTGACTGTCATTCCTACTTCAAGGCAAAGAACTGTCCTTAGAGTAAGGGAGACTTGAGAGGCAGAGAGCATTCTGCTCCTCTCTAAATGCAAAGCTAAGGCAAGGCAACAGAGTTGGTGGGATTACCCTCTACTAGGTTGCCTCAAGGACAGCTTTTCTATCTTCATTTGTTCCTGCTTGTATAGAGAAAGGATTTCAGCTACCATCAGTTTTCTACAAGGCAGCTAGGTGGAGCAAGGGACAGAGCACCGAACCTGGAGTCAAGAAGACATCTTCCTGAGTTCAAATTTGACTTCAGATACTTATTAGCTGTATGACCCTGGGCAAGTCACTTAATCCTGTTTGCCTCAGTTTCCTCATCTATAAAATGAGCTAGAGAAGGAAATGGCAAACCGCTCCAGTATCTTTGACCAGAAAACCCCAAAGGGGCCAACAAAGAGTTGGACAACCCAATAACTGAACAACAAAATAGATGAGTCTTCCTAACTCCAGGCTTGGCACTCTATCCATTGTGTCAATCGCTCTACCATGTAAATTTGTAGAATGTTTTACTTCACTATGCTTATTTGTTGGGGGGATGATTGTGTTTTAAGATGGCTACATTCTGGTGTGGTGAAGGAAGATAGTGAAAATAATGCAAAAAAAACTGAAACAAAGAGTAAAGGGGTCTAAGGATTGACTGGCATCCTGGGATTTGTCGAGGAAAAAAGATTCTGTTTCAGTTCTGAGAGCAATTTGAGGTTGTAATAATTTTTTAAGTGGAAGTCAAACTTGAATCATCCCTGGGAGTTCTTTTTTTTTTTTAAGCAATCGGGGTTAAGTAACTTGCTCAAGGTTACACGGCCAGTTATTATTTCTGGGTGTGGTGCCGAGTACAACAGCCCGGATTTGATCCAGGTCATCCCGACACTGGAGCCGGTGCTTTTATTCGCTGAGCCACCTGGCCGCCCCTAAGTAATTGGGGTTAAGTAACTTGCTCAAGGTTACATTGGGGTTAAGTAACTTGCTCAAGGTTACACGGCCAGGTGTTTCTGGGTGGGTGCTAAGTGTCTGAGCCCGGGATTCGATTTCCAGGTCTTCTCAACACTGGAGCCGGTGCTCTTACTCGCTGTGCTACCTGGCCGCCCCATCCCTGGGAGTTCTTAAAAGCACATGCCCAGATGTGGTGATGATGGCAGTGGAGAGCTGGGGCAGCTATCATCTCAGGGGGGTTGGTGTTGGAAGCTGATGTACTACTCTCTTTCCCAGCAGAAGGCTATGGCAATGACCCTAACATTGAGATGGTTTGGACAGTGAAGTCTATTCAGCATGTTAAGTTTTATTGCAATTCAATTTTCTTAGTTGATGCCAAATTCCCAAGACTCACTGAAAGTACAGAAGACCAGATTTATTCAGCATTCCAGGAAGACTCTGGGAAGCTCAGTATAGATGTTTTAGACCCAAAGTAGTTCAAATCAGAACCAGCTAAAGAAAAGTGGAGGTCATTCTGGATAATGTTCAGTGATGTTACAGATTTCAACTACCCTATCATGCGTAGAATGTTTCTGGATAGCATGAGGAAAAGATAACAGTTTTTTGCCATTAAAATATCTTGAAACTGGTAATTAGAAAAGAACTATTTTCAACAGTGTTCAGTAGATTACAAATAGCAGGAAAAGATAGCAACATGTCCAGATAAAAATCACAGGTCTTTTAGGCCACCTGGACTAACAGCCAAGGGTGTTTACAGGAACCTTTATGGATTAAAACAAACATTCAAGATCTGACCTATATAGTCCCTTATTACACCACTGGGAGGTGACACACAAACTCTTCTCAGGGTTGTAGCTGGCAAAGGCAGTGTTTAGAGGAACTCTTTTCATTCTTTATCAAGAAATAATCAGGAAATTTTAAAAATTGCTTTGAATCTATTATCAGTATGAATAAGTCATACCTTAAAATAGATATAACATATAAAATTTTGTAAATAAAATGTTAATATAAATATATTAAATAATTAATATGTAATTGAATGTATATAAATATGAATGTATATGCATATATGGAGACATATACCATGGCCTTCTGGGGAGCTAGGTAGTGCAATGGTTAAAGCACTCAGCCTGAAGTCAGGAAGACCTGAATTCAAATTTTACCTCAGATACTTACCAGCTTAGTGACCCTGGGCAAGTAATTGAGTCTCTGTTTGCCTCAGTTTCCTCAGCTGTAAAAAGGGGATAATAAGAGTATCTACCTTGCAGAGTTGTTCTGAGAATCAAATGAAAAACTATTTGCACAGTGCCTGGCAAAAGTAGGAGCTATATAAATGCTTATTCCATTCTCTTCCCTTCTTCATGAGACAAACTAAAAGGAAAGAGTAAGGACTTTTAGAGCTGAGCAATAGGGAAAGAGTGTACTCAGTTCCAGCCAAGCCTTAATCAGCTGAACTAGGAAGTATTAGTGGAATTCTTTCCAACATGTGAAAAGATGTGAAAGCAGAAATTCAAAGGACAGCCAATTTACAGAACAGAAGGAAAGGATAGAGGCAGGCTATATAGATCTCTATAGGCATCTCAGAATAGATGCTGAGGCTACTGATTGTACCCACCTCTTTAAGGACTTGGAGAAATTCTTTTAAAAAAAAAACCCTCTCCCTCCAATTTTCAGCCCAAACAATTGTCATTTTCCTTTTTTTTGTCTGACAATCTAATGGGTAGGAAGTAGAATTTCAGAGTTGTTTTAATTTGGTTTTCTCTTATTTATAAGTGATTTGGAAGTGTCATGTGAGGTTATTGATAGCCTGACTTTCTTCTTTTCAGAAGAACCTCTTATTCTTATAAAGTTGTACCAATTTCCTATATATCTTGGATATCAGACCATTATCACTGAAACTTGCTGCAAAGGTGTTTTTCCCCCAGTTGACTGTTTCTCTTGTAACAACATTGATTTTAACAACATTCATTGTAACAACAATGATTTTTTTTTCTGTAAAAATTTTTCAATATTATGTTATCAAAAATGTCTATTTTATCACCTATGATAATCTTTTCCTTCCTCTGTTTTGTTATCAATCCTTTCCCTATACATAGTTCTAAAAAGTATTTTCTTTCCTACTCTTCTGATTTGCCTATAATATGAAGCTTTGCATCTATATTGTGTGTCCTTTTGGAACTTACTTTGGCATACAGTGTGAGAAGTTGGTCTAAAACTAATTTCTGCCACACTACCTTCCCTATTCCCCAGCATTTTTTATAAAAAAAAAAAGAGGCTTTTTTTTTTAGAATCTTGTTTTAATTTGCTAATTTTAATTTGTTAGAATCTTGAATTGATATGGGGATATATACATTTATATATCAGATAATATTGTAATTTTTACCATATTTGTAGGACAACTATAAGTAATTGCTATCTAATTAAGTCCTTTATGTCATCTGCAAAAAGTAGTTTTGTTTCCTGTTTACCCATGCTTACTCCCTTACTTTCTTTTTCTTGTCTAATTACTATATCTAGCAGTTCTAGAAATATGTCAAATAATAGTAGTGACAATGAGCATCCTTTCTTTATCCCTGATCTTTTTGGGAAAACACTCTAATGTTCTCCATTACAGATAATGGTGGTTCTTGGTTTAAAATGGATATAATTTACATCAAAAAATACGTCCTTTATTCCTATGTATTTTAATGTATTTAATATAAAGAGATATTGTATTTTATTCAAAAGTTATTCATCACTTATATAATCATTCTTTTTGTTGCTTTCATTATTCAATATAGTCTATTAAGTTTATCATTTTCCTAATATTGAACCAAACCTGCATTCTTAGTATTAATTCAACTTGTTAATAGCACATAACTTTTAAATACATTGTAGCCACTGAAAATACTTTAATAAATATTGATTGATTTAATGCCTTGATAACTTATGCTTCACTCTAATTAAAGTCTACTATCTTCTTGCCAAGAGAAGGAAGTTGTATCTCACCAAAAATCATCCAGAATTCAAAATTTTTCACTGCATTGATCAGAGTTTTGATAGCTTTCAATGTTCATTTCCTTTACATTATTGTGTTCATTGTGCAAATTGTTCTCTTGGTTTCGTTTCCTTTGCATCGATTCACATAAGTTCTATTCAGTTCCTTAGAGCCAAATCACATTCTGTGATATCCATATACCATAATTTGTTCAGCCATTTATTAACTGATGGGCACCAGCTTTGTTTTCAGTGTTTTGCTACTACAAAAAAAATATAGTTATAAATATTTTGATGTACATGAGACCTTTTCCTCTGTCATTAACATTTGGCCTAGTGGTGATATTGCTGGCTCATAGTATGCACAGTTAATGACTTTTCCAGTATATTTTAGTTTCAAGTTGTTTTTGAGAACAGTTGGAAGAATTTACAATTTTACTAACACTGCATTGGCATATCTTCCCATAGCCCCTCCGACATTAAGTGTTCTGAACTCTTTTTTTTTTTTGCTTTTTGGAGGCGGGGAAGGTAGGGCAATTGGGGTTAAGTGACTTGCCTAAAGTCACACATCTAGTAAAGCATTAAGTGTCTGAGGCCACATTTGAACCCAGGTCCTCCTGACTCCAGGGTCAGTGCTCTATTCACTGCACCACCTAGCCGCCCCTAACCCCAGACTCTTTATACACATAGGCAGTTGCAGAACCTTTGTAAATGTACCTAAAGCCAGCCAGCACTAAAAATAGGGTGAAGTCACAAGCTGACATCAGGGACCTGTATCCAGAATAAAGTCACTAGCTTATCAGAACAGGGGCAGGATATGGAACCTTAGATCACTTACATGGGGAGACTGGGTCCAGTCAAATATGTCTTGGAGCACTGGCCAACTAAGTGCCAGGATGGCTGGACACCATGGCTAGGAGGCCTGAGATCAGTGTGAACTCCAGTATCCCACTGGGGCGAGGTACAGATTCACATGTTCTCTAGCTCTGCCTTGGAATTTTCTACTAAAAATGCTGCTCAGTGATAACCTACCCATTAAGTGTGGACCTCTACTTCATTTTACCTTCTGGTTGGTACCTCCTTATGCCTTGAAATAGACTAGGGAGCTCCAGTACAATGATTTATTTCTTAGTCCTTTAATTTTCAACCATTCCCTCCCACCCACCTCCAGCCCCTACACATATGCACCCTTCTCCTCGTCCCACTAAGCTCCTTCTCTGCTTGACCTCTCCTTGCCCCTGATGAGTTTGTTGTGATATATATTACATCAGTTCTTCCCTCTGTTCTTCTCTGGAGTTGTTGCTATCTGAAAGAGCACTGTGGTATATGAGAAAATGGCTCATCCTCCCTTTTCCCTATAGCCCTCCTCCTTCTTTCCCATTCTGCCTTTCCCTTTATACAGAAAAGTTTTGTTACTAAGCAATTAGTATGTCCCATTCCCCTCCCTCCTCCCATTATTTCTCATTTCATACTTTGGTGTCAAGTCTCTCCTCACCTTTTAGTTACCAACCCCACACAATGAACCTTTTACTCTGTATGTTATTTAAAATCCTTCACAACTTAGCCCCACCACCATTATCTTTCCATTCTCTTTATAACTTTCCCAATTCCCTCTATCTATACCATACCAGAATCTGCGTTTTCATTCACTCTCCCCACTTCCGGTCCATCCTGAGATTCTGGTGCCAATCACCTCTTAGGAATCCCAGTGCTGAACACTTAACTAGTTTGTGTGACTTTTCAGAGTTTCATTTCTCTCACTTGAAAATGGGAGTGTAGTTCTCTCACAGGGTCATTAACAATAATAACAATAGCAACAATTATAAAAATATAACAATAGTTATCATAATAACTAACATTTGAAGTGTTTTAAGGTTTGCAAAGCACTTTATACATGTTAACTCATTTGATCCTTGAAACAATCCCGTGGGGTAGGTGCTATTATCCCCATTTTACAGATATGGAAACCTATTCACACAGAGGTTGATTTTCACAGGGTTGCACAGCTAATGAAAAGTGTCCACGGCAGGATTCAAACTCCAAGTCCCACATTCTATCCACTGTACCACATAGCTGCCATAATAATAACAACAATTTGAAAATAATAGTATCTGTGGATTCTAAAACCCTGTTTGCCTCAGTTTCCTCATCTGTATAATGAGCTGGAGAAGGAAATGGTAAAACACTGCAGTATTTTTGACAAGAAAACCCCAAATGGGTCACCAAGAGTCAGATAACTGAAAAACAACTCAACAAACACTTTGAAGTTTACAAAGCACCTTACTTACATGATCTCATTTGCTTTCATTTTACAAACCTTAAATCACTACCCAGGTGGAAGTTGTTCTTCTTTAGCTTCTTCTCAAGGAGAACTAGGGTCTCATTCATCTTTGTGTCTTCCACAGCTCTTGAGCATGTGGTAGTTATTCAGTAAATGTGCCTGCTTGCACAAGTGAGTAAGCCAAACATGATAAGCCAAGTCAGTCTCTGCTCAGTCAAATCACAAGGTAGGATGTCCACCAAGGAACAGTGCCATAGCCTGTCCCTGGAAGCTTCTGGATATTTTCCCACTGAATAACAACAACAGCTAACATTTACAAAGTCTTTAAGATTTGCAAATGCTTTCCTTATGTTATCTCATTTGATCCTCACAACAACCCTGCAAGGCAAGTGCTAGTAGTATCCCTATTTTACAGATGAGGAAACTGAGGTGAGAGCAGCTAAGTGACTTGCCTAGGGTCACACAATTAGCAAGTGTCTGAAGTAAGATTTGAACTTCATTCTTGCCAAATCCAGGTCCAGTTGTTGAAGAGTAAGTCTTTCTAAGGGTGAGGTCTGTTTAAGAGTAAATCCTGTGTAAATCCTTGAAGTATAAACTGGATCATATGGTATTTATCTTTTACTTTCCTGCACCTTTTCCACTTACAAACTTTCAAACATCATGAAGCCCTTCATAAGGAATACATTTAATTCAATTAAGTTCAATTCAACTCAATAAGCATTGAGAGTAATTTGGGAAGTGCTAACAACTGGAATAGGCAGCTAGGTAGAGCAATGGTTAGAGCCCCAAGCCTATAGTCAGGAAGACCTGAATTTAAATCCAACCTCAGACACTTACTAGCTGTGTGACCCTAGGCAAGTCACTTAACCTTATTTGCCTCTGTTTCCTCATCTGTAAAATGAGCTGGAGAAAGACATGGCAAACTACTCTGGTATCTTTGCCAAGAAAACTTCAAATAGGGGTGGCTAGGTGGCAGAGTGAATAGAGCCCTGGAGTCAGGAAGACCTAAGTTCAAATCCAGCCTCAGACACTTAACACAAAATTAGCTGTGTGACCTTGGGCAAGTCACTTAACCCCAATTGCCCTACCTTCCCCCCTCCCAAAAGCAAAAAAGAAAGAAAGAAAGAAAACTCCAAATTGAGAAGGGGCCTCCCAAATCAGGAAATGCAAGGAGAAATGTTGAT
>NW_027185737.1:976047-1008700 GCF_028583685.1 Petaurus breviceps papuanus
TTGCAGGGATGGCAAATGGAGTTTTAGGGGATTAGATTCATACATGTTGAGAAGGGGCCTCCCAAATCAGGAAATGCAAGGAGAAATGTTGATTCCGGTAGGGCCACTCATACCAGGGAATAAACTTGTTAGACTTGTTCTTCTTGCTAGAAGGAATGTCAGCACATTCCTTCCTCACCCTGACTTCCTGGTGACCTTTAAGAATCTCGACCATCCCCCCTGACCCCTATAGAATTGGCGCCAAGTCACTATCTCTAAAGCTCATACTTGTCTGTCACCCAATCCCTGACCTTTGTGTTTCCCGCTCTCCCCAAGAACTGTATAAAAGAACGCCCGAGAAGACACTCGGGGTCCTCCATCTTAAGTGTATGGTTGGACCCGGGTTCGAACTCGTGAATAAATGTTTGTCTTCTTTGTCAGTCTTGTAGTCTCTGTTTTTTCCCCTGGTACCATGTTTCATACCATGTTTCATACCATGTTTCATACCACGTTTCACATGTCATCTAGTAACAATGGCAGGGTTGATTTGATCATTGTTCCAGAACTGGGACAACATGGTTTCTTCCAGAACATGGTTCCAGGGCTTAGGTAAGTAAAGGAAAGGGTGTGGAGGCAAGGCTTATTATAACTTGGCAAGGCCATGGAGGAAATGATGAGAGATTTGTGACTGAAACGAAATCTGTCTGGAGACTTTTCTGAAGTAGCAGTCTTGAGTCTTAAGTCTTCTCTTAGTCTTCTGGGCCCCAACCCCAATCAAACATTTGAGTCCTAAAGTTTCTCTTTGCTTCTCACTCTACACCTCCATAATCTATACCACCTCTCTACTTTAACACCCCTCCCCCCCCCAGCCCCAGTAACCACCCAGATTGCCAATATGGCTCCAGAGGAGAAATTAACATGTCAGTCTGACAGGACAAATTGAGGTATAAAGCAGGGAATTAGCTTATCCAAGGTCACCCAGAGCATCAAGGGCTGGGCCATTTTAATGACTTTCTCATAGGTTGTATTTCACCATGAACTTCTATATCCATCCCCACCACCTTTCACTCTGATCCTAGATCACAGCATGAAATGACTTCCCACAATTCCAAAAGCTTCTACGTCTGGGATTTCACTAGGGTAAGAAACTTCTGACTGTGGAAACTCCCTCTGTCCACACAAAAAGGCATCTGCTTTGCAAATTTTTTTTGGGGGGGGGCCCTAAGAAATCATGCCTAGGGTCATGCAGCCTGAATGTGCTCTTAAAGAAGAGAGGTCAGAAAAATAGGAAACTAGAAATCCCAGCATCAGAAGAGTTAAATCTCTATTCCAATTCTCATTGCTTAATATATGAGTATATTATTTACTCATACCTCTAATCTATCCATATATTTAAATGGGTAGTATTGTTTACTTACCTACCTCACAAGAGTGTTGAGGCTTATTAATTTACATTATATAAAAATTGTTCTTGGTCATTAAAAGGTCAGAAATTAAAAAAAAAAAAAGAGTTAAATCATCAGTGACTAGTGCCCAGGAGTGAACAGGGTATCCTTCTTTCCATAACTTTTTTATGGAAAGTTCAGTGGCTGAGGAATGTCCCTGGAGTCATGCTTCATGGGAGCAGAGCAACTCTGTAAAAATGAGGGAGGGAAGATGGGATCAGAAAGGTGGGAAACAGACAGAGAACCAGATAAGGGATCAGGAGCTTAGAAAGGTTGCCAGGGTTGAGTGGCTGGGGTAGGGCAGAGGGGTTAGGTATTGGCCTAGAGCGTTTGCTGGAATAACCCCTAGTACAAAATTTGGATCACTCTGCTCTCTACATTCCCATTCCTGTCCCACTCTCTAAGTTTCCTATGACTAGGTTATTAATTACCCCAGCCACTGCAAAGAATGATTAACACTAACCTGTCAATAAACTGCCAGGGTTTGAGTCTCTAAGAATCACTCTCTTTACTCTGGAGGGGGAGGGGGGGGGAGAACCTATTTTTCTCTTAGTTTCTCTAATCAAGACTTATCTGTAGAGTACACTCCTTTAAATGATGCCCTAGCGAAGGGAAGGGTGTATGTGTGAATATGGAGGCAAAGTGAGTTTTTTCAGTAAGGTGAACAATGCTTCTGGGAGGTGCTCAAGAAATCTGTATTTTGACAAAAAGCGTGAGTTTTTACAGTGAGGTATTCACTGGGCTGGCCAAAGTGATGCTCATCTACCCTTGCTTTTCTCCCTTCTGCTTCTCAGTTACATTGGGGCTTTCTCTCTTTTGCATAACATAAAAAAACTTCAAGCTGAAAAAAAGCTTCAGCAGTCATATGATCTAAATGTTATTAGTAGGCTGTATTTAGCCAACAACATCCCTGATAAGCATCTGCTTGAAGGCCTCTGAAGACAAGGAATTCACTACTCTCCAAAATAGTTCATAGGAAGACAATGTGTTATAGAGGAAAGATCACCACTTCCTTGGAGTCAGAAAACCTGGGTTCAAATCCCAGAACTATGTTGCACCCCTTCTCCCTGCCTGGAAAAAATCACTTTATTTCTCTGAATTCCAATTTCTTCAACTGTAAAATGGGGATAATATTTGTATTGGAAGACAGCATGTTATATAGTAAGAATACTGTACTTAGAGTACATAGGAATCTCTGCTCTGCCACCATCACAGCTTCTCTGGGCCTCCATTCCCTCATCTGTAAAAAGAGAGGATAGGACTAGATCTCTTAATGTCTCTTCCAGAGTTGACATTTTGATTCCACTTTTTGGGCAGCTCCACTTGTTATGTTTTTCCTTCTACTAAGCCAAAATCTGTCTCCTTGTAACTCTTACCACTATAAATATTTTGACACATGTTAGAACTTTGGTTCTCTCTTTTGCCTTCTCAGGATACATGCCCAATAGTGAACTCATTGGAACTCTGAGTTCTTGAAGAACAGGCTAGTGGAACACAGGCTCTAGACGATTCTATCAAGGTGAAAAGTTTTAAAGTATGGGACTGACTTAGTTGACTTTGGACTAGCTAGATTAGTTCAGAGCAACCTCTTTACCAGGTTGTACTTAGAGTGAGTATAGTGAGAAAAGCTAGGTGGCCCAGTGGATAGAGTACTGGGAGTTCTAATCTGGCCTCAGATTACTTCCCAGCTTTGTGACCCTGAGCAAGTCACTTAACTGTTTATCTCAGTTTCATCTGTAAAAATGAATTGTAGAAGGAAGTGGTAAACCACTCCTGTATCTTTGCCAAGAAAACCCCAAATGGGATCACAAAGAGTCAGACAGGACTGAAATATTGGATGATGGATATAGGGATAGAAGAGATCCTAGAGATAATTAAGTTGAAATTCCTTATTTTATGTATTAGGAAATTGAGTCCCAGAGAGATGAAATGATTTGCCCAGGATAACATGAATATTAAGTATCTGAGGCAGGATTTGAATCCTGGTCTTTCTGACTCCATATCTAGAACCTTTATCCACTGTACTATGCTGCCTATGAGAATATCAGTATTATGTTAAAACTGTGCTGGGTGAACAAAAGGACCCACTGACTACCTGTGCTATATATGTTGTCTAGTGTCTCTCAAATTTTAGGCACTTAATAAAGTTAATTAAATTAAACAAGTGCTTATTAAACACCTGTTATGCAGAAGGCATATATAGTGTCTACAAAGACAACAGTGAAAAACTCTCTTTGCCCTCAAGGAGCTTATATTTTTCTCAGGGATATAAAGAAGTGCTATGTAAATACTAGTTATTATTATTAATGAGCCCTTCTCATCTCAGAACTCTATCACTTGTTTTAGTCATAGGTGAGGCTAGCCTCTAATAAGAGGGGGTAGGCTCTTTTCCCATATTCTTTGGCCATACCCTGGAGCCCCATGGAAAAATACTTAAAGTCTAGATTTGGCTCATCTATAAAATATAAATATACAATAAGAGAAAATATTATAATATAAAATATAAAGTAGCAAGGGACATATAACATGAATCAGGTATGGGGCAACTATTTCTTCTACACAAAAGAAATGCTAAATAAAAAGATTCACAAGTGTGCACTGACAAAGACTTATAACAGGATATTTGTAGGTTACACGAACCTGTAGCTACAAATATGAAGCAATTTGCAGAGTTACTGAATAAATATTTTACATTTCCCCCAGTTCTGCACTTTCTAAATGATTCCCTCCAGACACTGAGCTTTTGGAGTGACCCCTTTTGGAGGTCATCCTCTACCAGGCAGAAACTTCCCCTTACCACCAGTCAGGCCCAACCAAGTGATCCAGTTTTCCATTAACTTTATTAGCTTCTTATCTTATCCTTTATTATCTTCATAATATGATCCAGGATCTTCAATCTCTCACACTCATAAGGTTGCTTCCAAGACAACATGTCCATGTCCAACTAAGGATCAATGTTTGGTCACCTATACTCAAAAAAGAAAATTTTAATTTATTGATTTTTAGTTTTCAACATTCATTTCCATAAGATTTTGAGTTACAATTTTTTTTCTCTCCCCTTCTTTCCCCTACCCCCACCCCAAAATAGAAAGCCTACTGAATACCCCTTCCCCTAATCTTTTCTTTCTTATATCCTCCCCCATCACCCCCCTAACTTTCTAGTAGGGCATGATGGATTTCTATACCTTAGTACCTGTATATCTTATTTCCCAGTTGCATGTAAAAAAAAAAATTTTTTTAAACATTTGTTTTTAAAACTTTGAGTTCTAGATTTTTTTCCTTTCTTCCCTCCTCACTCACCCCCACTGGGAAGATAAGCAATTCAATATAGATTGTACATGTGTAGTTATCCACATCATTTCCATAGTAGTTATATTGTGAAAGACTAACTATATTTCTCTCCATCCTAACCTGCCCCCGACTTATTCTATTTTCTCCTTTGACCCTGTCCCTAGAAAAGAAATTTTTAAAGAGTGGCAGTTGGAGACCAACATCCAAATTCCCCTAAACTCACGTGTGTGCTTTACCTGTGATGTGGTCAAAATTCACAATTTCTCTCAAGATGGGGGAAGGGCACCAGGCCTCTTCCCTCTACATTGCTCCCTCACTCTCCCTGGCATAGGCTTGAAGAGTCTTGATATGATCTACACCTTTGAAGAGAAGAGAGTGGCAGTGTGGGCCACTCCCTTTTAAAGTTCTACTGACTCAGCAGCATTTCCTACTTAGTGGCCAATAAGGGGGTTCCCTCATCATCTCAAAGTAGGAGCTACATATTTCCTTGGAACCCCCAGAAGTTTCCAGGGCAACTCATGATTTTGTTCCATGGTAAAATTCCTATAGATATAATTCGCACATATGCTCCTCCCTGACCATATATGTGATTCTTTTTTTTAAACTAAACCTATGATTTCTTTAGTATCGGGTTGGCAATCGTTATACAATTAGAAAGTTGCCTTCGACACTAACAAAGCAAAGTGATTTGCCCACTATAGAAAAGCCAGAATGTGTCAAGAGTCTGAACTTGAAACTAGATCTTCCTGATTCAGAGTCAGGTCGTTAGATTGTCATTGTCATAATAATAATAATTATTAAAATTATTATGTTAAATGATAAGTTAATTATCAATGCATGATTAGTTATAAAAATATACAGATGGATTAGAATTATCTTTAAGGTCCCTTTTAGATTTAAATTTTATATATTTGGCTTTCCAGATGCACCAGGATATTTCTACTTCACCTCTCCCTGACCCAAAGTGCAAAAAATGAAGGTGACTTTCCTATAAAGGTGAATAAATGTTACCAGATAAATGTTAAATTGTTTCCCAAAGTGGGCTAGCCCTGCCTCTCATCCTCTTGCTTCCCAAGGTGGGCTAGCCTTGTCTCTCATCCTCCAGGGGCAATGAGTCACTGAGAGCAGAGAAAGTTCCTAGGGCTCCTCAGGATGCTATGTAGCTTGAGGTAGTGCCTTTCTATATTATCATGAGTACATGAGTTCCAACCAGGGAGTGATCTGCCCACTCTCCTGTCTTGCTCCCTTCTTAGTCCCTTTAACCTCTGTCCCCCACAAGCCTAATGGTACTGATGAGGGATAGCTCCCAATAGGTTCAGCAGGAACTCTGATCTTATCTAAGACCAGAAAACCTGCAATAGCGTCTGGAAAGAATTCAAAGTCTCAGGCTTAATTGGAGTTGAAAAAGTTTATTATATGCTTCTACAGAAGCGGGCAAGGATCCTTAGGGGACCTAAGATCCTGAGAGGAACTTGTGACTTCAGTGCATAGGTAGTTTAGATGAGATTTGGGTCAGACCAGAGGAGAATTGAGGCAAGAACAAAGGAGTAGATTTGGGCCAGATGGGAGGAGACATGAGTAGATTAAGCAAGAACAAAGGAATCACAAGTTGTTGCCTAGGCAGAGTTCGAATAGGGGGAAGGGGCAGAGTGAGGCAGGGAAAGGGATTTTATAGACAAATTGCCATTACAATTTTACAATACAAATTGCAGTTACAATTGTACAAACTGGTTTTACAGTTTGATGTTACAGACTGATGTTGCGAATTGGTTTTACAAAGATCCTAAGCACCCCAGGTTAGAACCCAGGTACCCCATCAGTACAGAGTTAAAAAGCTGGTGTTTGCTGAGATCACTTCCTGTGCTTCTTTCAGCAGCCTGGCCAAGAGCTCTCCCTTTAAGGAATGGGAGGGGGTTTAAGAAGAGAGAGGGAGCAAGAGAGCCTGAGGGATAGGAGACACAGAATGGGAAAGTGTTGAATGGAGTAAAAAGACATTTTTTGCCACAGTGAATTTAGTCCTGGGTTAACACTCTTCCTGCAGCTTCACTTCCTCTCGGGGTTCCCCACCCCACCACTGGCTGGAGAAAAGAGTAGAAGTAGGGGAGGGTGCATACAGTTTTATGAGCGCGACAAGCCAGGTACTAGGTCAGCGGCAGCCTGGCTCCAAGATTGATTCTCTGCTCTGTGTGCCTCTCTTAAGGTAAGCTTCCTGAAGGAAGAGAGCGGGTAAGCGCGCCCATCCACCCTCTTCTTAACCTCAGGCGGGCTGGGGAGAATCACTGCCGGGGAGAGATTCGAGGGTGTGGGAAGCACACTACCGATCAGGGGAAGGAATGAGCACCCCTTTAGCAACGCAGGTGATACTGATGGGGGGACACGGGATCCCGATAGGTTCAGCAGATATTCTGATCTTATCGAAGACCAGAAAACCTGCAATATCGTCTGGAAAGAATTCAAGGTCTCAGGCGTAATTGGAGTGAGAGTTGTAGAAGTTTATTGTTACGCTTCCATGAGAAGCGGGCAAGAGTCCTTTAGGGGACCTGCGAGTGAGAGGGGTACATGCTTTTACTTTTAAAGGGTAAGGCTGCCATTGTCAGGGCTGGCCTGACAGGAGGGGCCTCAATGCATAGACAAAGGTCAGAGCTGACCAAGAGGAGCATGTGAATAGATAGTTTAGATAAGATTTGGGCCAGACTGGAGGAGACATGAGGAATTAAGTAAGAACAAAGGAATCCCAAGGTGTTGCCTAGGCCTAGTGGGGATAGGGGGAAGGGGCAGAGTCGGAGGTTGGGAAAGGAATTTTACAGATAACAATTTTACAATACAAATTGCAGTTACAATTTCACAGACTGGTTTCACAAGTTGGTTTCACAAATTGACCTAGACGCCAGGTACCCCATCAATACGATAGCTGAGCAGGTGTCTTCCACCTGAAATCTGGTTCCTCCCCTCTTTGGAAGTATCTGTAGGAGCTTCGTTGGTGCTTCCGAAGGTGAATAGATGGGGGAGGAGGGGAGGGGGGAGAGTGGGGGTAGAAGGAAAGATCATGGACGAATTTTTCAAGGAAGAAACTTGATTTTGTAATTCACTCTATCCAACTTTTCGGAGGAAAGAGCGCGTCAAGGATGTAGACTTCTACTATGTAGCCCTTGTTCCTTTCCAGGCCATGGACCTTTCTTTCCCCTACACCCACTCCTGCCCTCTTTCCCACTTACCCGTGTTTCCCCGATAATAAGACCTATCCCGAAAATAAGCTCTCCCCCGAAAATAAGCCCTGTTGAGATTGCTACTGTAGTGAAGGTGATCCCCTGAGCTACATGCTACATTACGGTACCCTCTGTATGCACTGTCCCCCCCCCCAAACTCACGCTGCGCTTCGAGTTGCATCCAATCAGAGCTGCAGCAGTGAGCGCGTCATCCTGTTCTTCCCCAGTGATTTGCTTATTGAATAAAGGTACATTTTTTTGTTCATATTTACCTGTTTATTAAAATTGCTGTCAATGTTCATTAAAATAAGCCCTCCCCTGAAAATAAGCCCTCCGGTGTTTTTCTGTCCAAAAAAATAATAAGACAGTGTCTTATCGGGGAAACACGGTATCACCCCCACCCTCACCCCCACCAATCTTAGGTTGTAAACCTGTTACTTCTGTGTTTCTACCAAGAAAACAGTAACCAATCAAGCCTACGGGAAAACAGATTGGACAATAATGATTCGGGAACCTGATAGGTGGGGAGATTCAGCTTTGATTCTTATTAGGCCCAGTAAAGAATAGTCAGGGACCACTGGGGGACTGGAGGGTTATAGCGGAGTAGACTCTGTCCCAGCTGCGCCTCTCCAGCTCGCTTTTGAGGAGCGCACAAAATTCTCATACATCCTGCATATGGGTTTTATGAGAGAATCAAAGGCAGCAATTTCTGGAACAGTTTTCCTCTGATCGGACGTCTCTCTGTCCTACAAAATTCCAGAGTAAAACTGATGGGGTACCTGGGGTCTAGATCAATTTGTGAAACCAACTTGTAAAACCAGTCTGTGACTTTGTAACTGCAATTTGTCCTTTCCCACCCTTGAGATCTGCCCCTTCTCACTATCCCAGGCTCCACTTAGGCAACACCCTCTGACCCCTTTGTTCTTACTTAATCTCTTCATTTCTTCTGGGCCTGGCCCACACCCTCCTTTCTTGCTCCTCTAGGTCAGCTCTGACCTTTGTCTATGCACTGAGGCCCCTCCCGTCTGGTCAGTCCTGACAATGGTAGCCCTACCCTTTAAAGGTAAAAGCATGTACCCCTCTCACTTGCAGGTCCCCTAAAGGACTCTTGCCGGTTTCTCATAGAAGCGAAACAATAAATTTCTACAACTCTCACTCCAATTAAGCCTGAGACCTTGAATTCTTTCTAGACAATATTGCAGGTTTTCTGGTCTTAGATAAGATCAGAATTCCTGCTGAACCTATTGGGATCCCCTCCCCCATCAAAACCGTTTGCAGAATAGATTCTTTCCAGCCTGCTCTTCCAGTCTTGTTTTGGTGTGACTTCTGGTGACTCCTCTCCAATGGGAGAGTTAGAAAGTGGAGAATTTGGCTCTATTTTCTCAGTGATAATTCTGACCCATATGAATTATTGAAAAATAAAAAAAAGACCTTTCCTCAAATAATTAATAAACATTGATTAAGCACCTACTATGTGCCAGCCACTAAATTAAGTACTGGGAATACAAAAAGGAGGGAAAGACATCCCTGCCCTCAAGAAGCTTACATTCTAATGGGGGAGTCAACATGCAAACAAATAAATAGGAAGCAAACTATATACAGGATAAATAGAAAAGAATTAACGGAAGGAAAGATTAAGAGGTGTATCTGGTGTCTAATTTTCTTCTGGATGAGGAAGAACTGGTCACATGAAAGCATGCTGCTGGATTTGGAAGGCAGGCCTTCAGTTCAAATTCAGCCTCAACATGAATAATCTGTGTGATTTGGGACAAGTCACTTAAATTCCTGTAAGCCTCGGTTTTCTCATGTGAAAAAAAGATCATTAGACTAGGTGGACTTGAAGGTCCTTTTCCCTTAGCAACTAGGTTGTATAATAGATTCAGCAAGTGACCTGGAAGTCCAAGAAAGAACCTGAGCTCAAATTCTGCCTGGGACATTTAGCTGTGTGACCCTAGTTGCTTAACCTTTCTCTGCCTCTGTTTCCTCTTCTGTTAAATAGAGATATTAGCACCTACTTGACCTGTTTTTTTGTGAGCATCAAATGAGTTAACATCTATAAAGTGCTTTGCAAAGCTTAAAGTGCTATGTAAATGTTAGCTGTTATTATCATTCCAGCTCTAAATCTATTATCCTGTGACTATGGCAGAGAACTTTTCTTGTCCTTCTCCTCCTACAAGAATTACCAATCTCTGAGACACAGCCTTAAATCCTTGTGGAAACAGGACACCTACCTTCCACACTCAGACCCCATAGTCTTTTCCCCAGGAACATATTTCCCTGACTTCTGTGTGTTTATCTTCTAGATCATGCTACTGTATGTGTTTTCCTGCTAGACTGTCAGCTTCTTGAGACCCAGAGGGGATAATACTAATAAATAGCTAACATTTATATAACATTTACTATATGCCAGGCATTGTGCTAAGCAATGTACAATTATTATCTCATTTGATCCTCATAACAACCCTGGGAGGTGGGTGCTATTATTATCATCTGCATTTTACAGAGGAGGAAACTGAGGCAAACTTGCCTGAGGTCACAAAGCTATATATATAGTGTCAGAGGCCAGAATCAGTCTTGAACTGTTCATAATATCACTAGTCCTTTTTCTTGGTTGCTGCCCAGCTGGGAGGGAAGTTAGAGGTTGCAGCAGGTGAATCCAGCTAGAAGGGAATTTATAGGCCATCTAGGATGAGGAAACAGAGAAAAGAGTTTAAGTTTTCTTGTTTGTCACCTGTGCTTATTCCATGTGCCCAGACTTGGAGGCATAATGCCTGGGTTCAAATCCTAGCTCAGCCACTTCCTATTTAATTCATAAAGTGAATGATTCAATTCCTAAGATCATATATACAGAGCTAGAAGAGATGTCAGAGGTCATCTAGTCCAACCCTCTCATTCTACAGATAAAACTGACACTCAGGGAGATAAATGATCTACCCAAGGTCATGCAACTTGTAAGCATCAAATTTAGAATTTGAACACAGATCCTATGACTTCCAGAACCAGTGAAGTGATTGGAACTTACAAGCTTTATGATTTTAGATATGTCACAATCTCTAGTATAAGACTTAAGTTTCCATCTCTGTTATCTGTTGGAAGTCCTGACAGCCTCATTGACAGAGTTATTGTAAGTAGGGTGTTTTGCAAACCTTAAAATGCTATAGAAGTGTGAATCATTATTATTATTATCACTATTGCATTTTACCTGTAAAGGGCAGCTAGGTGGCAAAGTAGAGTGCTGGATCTGGAGTCAGGAAGACCCGAGTTCAAATCTGGCCTCATACATTTTGCTAGCTGTGTGATCCTGGTCATGTCCCTTGACTCTGCCACAGTTTCCTCATATGTAAAATTAGCTGGAGAAGGAAATGGCAAACCACTCCAGTATCTTTGCCAAGAAAAGCTCAAATAGGGTCATGAAAAGTCAGATGTAACTAAACAACAACCCTAGAAGAATACAGTAATGTTCACTTTCTTTCCCCCAAACTGGAAGGGATAAATCAAGTCCAGTTCATGTTTTGGATAATGATATTGAGGATAATTACATTTAAGCATGGTGCCACAATTTAAGAAACAAGAGACATAAGCAGCCCTTAGATTGAGGGGACAAGCAGATAGTGATAGTGGTAGGTTTTCTGAGGGAAAGGCCACCTAAAAACCGTCCATAATGGATTCCATTCAAATGACTCTCTGAAGTCCCCTGAATCCATAAATTGGTGAGACATTGGCATGATAGAAAGAACCCTACATATGGAGAAAGTAGAATTAGATTCTACTCCTGCCTCTGACATATACCTCTGTGACCTTAGGTAAGTCACCTCCCTGGGACTCAGTTTCCCTTATAACTGGTGGTTGGACTAGATGGTATCCAAATTCATGGTTCTGGGAGCTAGTTTAAGAACTTATAGTTGAGGGGCAGCTAGGTGGTGCAGTGAATAGAACACTGGCCCTGGAGTCAGGAGGACCTGAGTTCAAATCCAGCCTCAGACACTTGAGATATTTACTAGCAAGTCACTTAACCCCAATTTCCTTGCCTTTCCCCCCTCCAGAAAAAAAAAAAACAACCTTATAGTTGCCAGATGTTACTTATAGTTGCTCCTGGAGTCAAAGGACCTAGATTCGGATCTCACATCTGGTTTTCTCAGGGAGTATTAATTGTTCTCTCTCTGAAGAAAAAAAGGGGATTCCTAAAAGTTTGTAAAATGACTGAAGCTAATTCTATATCCTACCTGAAATAGGTCCAAGGACCTCAGGTTTTTGAGAATCTCCTTTTCCCTCACTCCCTATCTGGGAATAGCCCTTAGAATTGTCATAAAAGACCTAGTTATCCCCTTCTGGAATTTGGGACCTTAAGGTACTCCCAAGCAGGTCCCTCTCTGTCTTTTTTCTCTATATTACTGACATGAGAGGACTGGACTGAGAATCAAAAGAAATGTATTTCCCCTCTCTCCTGAACCCACCAGCTCAAGTTTCTTTGGGATGCTCTATTTTCCTCATCTATAAAGCCACAAAAATTTTCTTTGTCCCTTACCCACTGTGGTAGGGATGATTTACATCAGAATGAGAGCACCTGAAAGGTGCTTTTTGAGTCCCTTGATAGAAAAGTGTCTTTAGAAATAGCAGGTAATTCAGAATTTGAAAAGAGGAATGTTCAAATTGTTTTTACATATAATTGGGAGGAAAATAAAATGTTAAATAAAAAAAGAAAAGGTAGGTATTTTTGGTTGCTTTAAGGGAATCAGAGCTAAAAACATTATAAAAATGAAAAGCATTTCGTGTTGACTGGTTCTTGCAAATAAGCCTCTTCCATGGTGTCAATGGAAAGGTGTTATTGCTAGGTGACAGTATTGTAGAAGCTGAACTTTACTGTAACTTCCTAGACTCCCTGCTTTATAGCTGTTATTCATCCATCCCACCTGCTTCTGTTGGATGAGCCTCAGGGATTCTGTGGAAGGCAGCTTGACTCACTTGTAATCTGTTTCAAAAACCTTTCATTCACACCACATGCCTCAGCTGGCCTTGGCCCCCTAAGGAACAGTCTCTAAGCAGAGTTCCTCTAAGCAGAAAAGGATTAACTGGGTTACCTGATCTGGGGCAGAACAAAGACTGTCATGAAGACATTTGGTAGAGAAAAGCACCCCATGGTGTCTGGGTGTATGTCAAGACATCTTGCCTAGACAGAAAGAGAGCATGCTGGGGAATTTAGTTCCAAGAGTTAGTGAGTATTTTGATGGTTTTGTGTCACCTTCACCATTCTCTTGAAATTTAGAAAGTGAAATTAACAAGTGATAAAGAATAATTCAAGCTAGCTAAGCTCTCTTCTTTTTAATGTAGGTGACTCAAAAAAAATTAACCTTCTTGTTTGGGGCTGGCTACTTGAAAACAACAGCACTGGACTGAAAGTCAGGAATACAGTGTTCTGGGTCCTGTTTCTGACACTCACTGTGTAACTTCAGGTAAGTCACTGCAACTCTCTGGGTTTCAAAAAATGTTTGGAGTTTTGAAACAAATGACCTCCAAGATTCTATCTCTTTGTTTGTATGCAAGGAAAACTGAGCAAACAAAAGGGGAAGAAAAAATCAATGAAATTTTGTAGCCAGGCTGGATTCCCTGAGAGATTGTTTTGTTTTCCCAGCTCTGATTCCAGTTCTGAGAAAGTAATGTTTTGTTTGTGTCTCTTGTCATCCTGCCCATTCCAGTTGGTCCTAGTCAGTCCCAGTCCTTCAAGGTAGAGATTGCTTTGAAGTCACAATGTTGAGATTGTTTGGGGGTGAAGAAAGTGGTTTTGCTGGCTGTGATCATTACTCTAGCATTCTCTGGAAGTCCAAACCTAAAGGATCAGGCTCCAGATGCCAGCAGTTTAATAATTCTAATAATAATTGTTAAGAGGCTGCCTGGCATGGTTGATAAAGAGCTGCCCTCTCCTCTGATACACCCGAACCTATGAGATTGCTTTGGTGCTCCAGGCAACTCTCAAGGAAGGAAAGTCACAAAGGAGATTTTATTTTGTGTGATACTGGGTCAGTTGCCTTTTAGTGCCCTAGGCAACTCTAAAAAGAAAAGTCACAAAGCAGATATTGATCTGCATTAGTAAAAGGAGTTTCTGCACCCGGAGTTCTCTATGCTCTATCTTAGGGCCAGTCTGAAAGAAAAAAAAAAGAGCCCAAAACAAGACCCAACAACAAAACCAAGCCATTTATACTTTGTATTCTTGGAGGCAGTTTAATGCAGTGGAAAGATCACTAAATTTCAAGTCATAGGCTCCATCTAACTCCAGGTTGGACTAGGTGACTTCCGAGTCCCTTCTGGTACTAATTCTATGATTCTATGTATAGTACCGAGACTTTTCTATAATGCCATTCAGAAGCATCATGTAGAAGATCTCACTTGCCAAACTGCAAAATCAAGATTGTTCCCAAAGTGAGCAAGCAGAGGCCAATGTAGGAAAAGGGAATTTCTACAGTGTTGTAAAACTGGTGATGGATGCATAACCAAACCCTTTGAAACTCACTGACCCATCATGGTACCACCTGAGCAACAGGACACATGGGAGCCAGTTTTCTCAAGCCAAGTGACTATTGGCAACAGGAAGAGAGATCCTCAAGTTCAGTAACAGATAGAACCTTCGGTACTGGTCCATCCTCCAGCCCCTTTGCAGCCCTCTTTACTTTTTTTTTTTTTTAAAGCAATTGGGGTTAAGTAACTTGCTCAAGGTTACACGGCCAGTTATTTCTGGGTGTGGTGCTAAGTATTTGAGCCCAGATTTGATCCCCAGGTCATCCTGACACTGGAGCCGGTGCTCTTACTCGCTGAGCCACCTGGCCCCCCTCTTTACTTCTTAAGGTTCCTCTCATACATCCTGATACTCTTCCTCATTCTCTCACCTGAACCCAGTCTTTTCTGAGATGGATAGAGTCAGAGACTTGGAGTCAGGAAGACCTGAGTTCCAATCCTGTCTTAGTGACTATAAGCTATGTGCCCATGAGCAAATCATTTAACTTCAGTTTCCTCAACGGTATGTCAAATGTCAATAATAAAAGTACCTGTCTCCCAAGGTTGTTGTATCACATGAGTTAGCATATGGCTTTACAAACCTCAAACCACTATGTAAATGCTATCATTAATGCTGTTATTATTCCTTGTCCCCATATTCCTATGACCCAGAGAAATTTGGATAAATCCCAGAAATAAGGAAAAGAGCTTTGTAAATCTTAAAACATAGAAATGTGAGCCCTGAGCCCTTAACAGACTCAGAACTGCTAATGGACCTGTTAGCAACAATACTCTTTCCAGACTCTGCATCAAAGTATCTAGCAACTCTTTGGCCTGTTCCCTTGCCTAGGGGCAGAATCTGTTTTTGGAAATAGGATGATGACAGAAAAAAAAAAAAGTGAGACTCTTTCATGAAGAAAAGAGGCCGCATCTTCCTTTCATCTGACTCTCCATCTGAAACCTACCATTTTGCTAAAATTTGATCACATTTAACTTTTCCTTTTTTTCAAGTTTTATTGAATTTTTTATACCACAGTCACTTTTCAGTGACTTTCTCCCAAAATTGAACTTTCCCTTATACCAAATAAATACAGTTAAAGTAAAATAAATCGATATATTGACCACATCTGAAAATGTATGCCTCTCTCAGTAGCTATAGCCTACCATCTCTCTGCTGACAGGCATCCTTCACTGTCAGTCCTCTGAAGTCCCCATTAATCACGGCATTGATCAGAGTCCTGGAGTCATTCAAGTCTTTTACTGTTTTAATTTTTCTGAAGGAGGCCTTCCCTTGTTCCCCATCTCTCCCTACCCCATTAACTTCAGTGCCTTCCCTCTGAGATTATTTTCCATATGTGCTGTCATATGGTTATTTGCATATGTCTCCCCTATTAGAATCTTACCTCCTTGAGGGTAGTGACTGGGTTTTGTTTGTTCTTTGCCTTTCTCTGTATTCCTAGCATTTAGTATGTGGTAGGTGATTAATAAGTGCTTGTTGAGTTTTGATTTCTTGGTCCATAATTAGCTATTATAATGGGAGCTGGGGCTGAGAGTGATTTTACAAGCCTTATAGGCTTTTCTCCAGTCCCATCTTCTCTTCTCTCCCTACCTTTTCTTTGTCTAGATCTTTTACAGGTGTCTTTAAGCTGGTTATACCTTCACTTTCTTCTCTGTGTCCTGGTTTCCAGGGTTCCTTGGTACCTCCTCCCATTGTAGGAGAAAGGAGTATATCATTCACTATGTTGGAGACTGAGGTAGAGAATGGGACATGCGTGAACTGGCAGAAATGTTGCCTTGCACTGGAGACTCTTTCGATTCTGTCTTCAAGCCAGCAAGATTCGGAAGTTACTGGCTGACAAGGTGAGCCACGGAGGGCCACAGAACTGACCAATAAGACCAACAGGTGTTTGCTAGGGAGTATCTGTCCCTATAGCCAAGAGAAAAATGAATCCAATTCCCTGCAATGGTGGGGACAGGCTGGGAAGGGACCAGAGAAGGAGAGCTGAGGAAGAGAGAAATTTATTAAATTTCAGAGCTTTTATCAGAGTCAAACAAACAAGGATTGTGAATAAAAAGTGCAAAACATCAAAACAATTTCCTGTGTTTCACTGTTCTATTTCCTCATCAGGCATGAATGTATCTGGGCATTTTATCTCCAGTTGCCCTTCTCTTCCTTGGCCTCTCCTCATTCCAGGTAGCAATGACTGTCCACTTGTTGTGGACACAGACTTCCCCAAATAACAGAGTCAGAAGGGATCTATCGCAGTAGCTATCTCTTCTAACTCATACATGAAAAGGAATTCCCACAACATGCCTCATGTGGTCATTCAGACTCTGCTTGAAGGACCCCAGTGAAGGGGAACCCACTACCTCAGTGTGGGGAGGAGTGGCTTTCTATCCAGTATGGGATGGAAAGGAGTAGGGAGGCAGTCCCTAGGCCCATTTTCTACCATTCTAGCAACCTGCCTCCAATTGTCTGCTCTGTACTCCCAAGAGATAATTCATGGTAGAGACAGCTGGTGGCACAGTGAATAGAGCCCTGGGCCTAGAGTTAGGAAGACCTGAGTTCAAATGTGCTCTTGGATACTCACAAGCTTATGTGACCCTGGGCAAGTTACTTCTGTTTGCCTCAGTTTCCTCAGCTGTAAAATGGGGATAATAGTATCTACCTCAAAGGGTTGTTGTGAGGATCACATGAGATATTTGTTTAGGTGGGGGGGGAGCACTTAGCATAACACCTGGCACATAATAGGTACTATTTCCTTCCCTTCCCACATTTACAAGTGTTTTTTGCAAACTTAACTATATAAATGTTTTATTTATTTAAAAAGCAATAAGTCGATATATGTTTTCCAGGTCTAGAACTTCTGCCCCATGTACACATCTAAGCCCTCATGTACACATATAACCCCCCCCCTAAAAAAAAACAACTCCAGGGGTTGGGAGATAAAAGAGAGTGAGATAAAGGATTCAGGCAAAATCATATAACAAATTTGAGGAGGGAGAGATCACTCTCACCTGGTAGAGTCAGGAAATGCTTCATGGGGAAGTTAACATCTGAGTTGGGCTTTAGATAAAGGGAGGAAGGTCTCTAACAGGTTGGGATTGGGAACATCTAGAGGCCATTCCATGAAGGGATGATCAGGTGAGGAAGCTCATGAAATGGAGATCTTTCAGTGTAGCTGTGTGCCAAAGTGACCTGGGGTCTACGGCATTTCTAAATTATCACCATGCCTCATTCCCATATTTAAGCTCAATATCCTGAGGTTTAGGGTAATCCAGGGGCATGTTTAAAATTTCCTCATTAATTAGTCTGGAGTCCTCACCCCAGTTTAGTATTTATTTATAATCACTTAATTTTAAGTATTTATGAATAAACAATTTGTGTAATAATATTATTTATTTAATAAACTGGAGACTGCTTTTCCCATAAACAGTTGTTCATATCTTTATGTATGTAAATTGTGATCTCTTAGGATTAATTTAATATTAATGGCAATACATTTTATTAACAGTGTAATCAATAACAAAACAGAAATAATTACTAAAAATATTTTGAAGACAGTAAACATTAGGTTGCTGACACGTATTGGTTGAGAGCATTTTCTAACCTGAGAGTTCCCTACACCAGTGAAATCCCAGATCTAGTCCTATCCTTATCCCAACAATATTTTAACCACGAGATAGGTCACAACCAGGGTCACCAATAGTCATCACCATAGCTGTAGATAACTGCTCCTTCTGAAAATCTAGTTGCACTATTCAATTCATTCAACATATCCCTTATCTCAAAGTAGCTTCTCAAGGATTCTCTTCATGCATTTCACAACATAAAGGTTAAACCAGTTCCATCCAGAAAGTAGACCTCTCCATCTTCTTTTTCCTTACATCCCCTCACTTTTACATCTCTCTAATCAGCTTCATTCATTATAAAATTCACATTCATTCATTATAAAATAAGTTAAAATAATTCTCTCAAGAATTAAATTCTTATTTATTCTCTGTCTTTTCTGTAGCTTCCCTTTTAAAAATCTCTAATAACTCTCCTTTCTCAGTTTCTTAAAAACTTGCCAGCTAGTCCAACTGAGAAGTCCTAAACATTCCAGTTGGCTATTAAAACTACAATAACAACAACTATAGCCTCTATAAGAAAGGCTTTTGAAATTGGGGTTGCAGCTGGAATAGATATGTGAAAGAGATTAATGTGATAAGGCTGAAAAGGTAGGTAGGAGAGAAATTATGGAAGGCCTTGAGTGTCGATCAGGAATCTATAGGCTATGAGGAGCCAATAGGACAGGTGATTTGTCGACTGCATATATCCCCCAGGCTGCTTATTACATAGGCACATAGTAAGGGCTAAATAAACACCATTTGCTGATTTGGTCTCTTGAGGATACAGACTTACTCCCACCCTCTCTCCTGGCTTTTATTGTCTATTGTTGGTGAAGATGCTGCTACTTGGTGGCCTCCAAACACAGACTATGTAGCAAGCACTAAATCTTTGATCCTATAGTCATTTTTGCCATTTGATGCTGAAGTTCAAAGGCTTCTCCTAAAGTAGAAGTTGAATAATAATTAGAGTTTTTAATAATAAAGTAGAAGGTCAGCTAATAGGCCCCTGAAAAAAAAAATAAAGGCAGATGGACTTAAATGCTTTCTAATCCAATAGACCCTTTAGTTGTCTGGGGAAACCTATGGACCCCTTCTCAGAGTAATGTTTTAAAATGTAGAAATCAAATACATAGGATTACAAATGAATGCTTTGGTCAGCCTTGCCAAAGGGGGCATATAAGTCTTCAGAATTAAAATTACTTCTCACTTATAAATCACAGTAGAAATAAAAGAAAGAAAAAAAAACCCAAATCTTTGTGGAAAAAGGGGGAAGTTAACTACTAATTCTCTCTATGAAATAGCAAGTATCTTTGTTTGAATGCTGTGCTCTAAATCAGAGGTTCTTAACCTGGGATTGAAAGACCCAGTCTTATGGATAAATTTCGAGGGTTCTGTGAATAGAGATAATAAAAAAACCCAACAACTCTACATCTTTATTTTCATTATAACTGGTTTCATTTGTAATGACCCAAAAATGAATCCTTGCTCTAAATTAATCCAGGAAAGAGATCTATAGATATCTCCAAATTTTAAAATCTCAGTCTAACATTTTATGGGATGCACAAACAAATGACTGTCCTGGGTGATGTACCCCATAATTTGTTCTGAAAGAAAAAAAAATAAGGCTAAGGAAGGAAGGCAACACATGACAGGGAAATAGTGTACAAGTTAAGACTAGGACCTAAGTTAGAGTCACCCAGAGTCCACCAAAGATTCTTTTGGATCCCCCCAAAAACTCAGAGGGAGCTAAGAACATATGGGTATAGGGTAGTTTACTGGAATCTAGAAGTGACCATGGGTGGAGAGGGCTAAGGAGGAGACAGATTGTGATGGAATGTTCCTCCCCTCCCCTCTCTCCAGCAGGCAACAGAGTAGAGCCCAGTCCTGAGCAGGAGATGGCAAGGCATTGTGGTTGGTAGAAGAGAGAGTAAAGTGCTGGATTTAGTCAGTTAGCATAGGTTTGAGTCCTGGCTCTCTTACTTAACTTCCTGTGTGGTCACATATGGCGAGCAAATCTCCTGACTTTTCTGAGCTTTAGTCTCCTCATCTGTAGAGTGAAAGGAGTTAGACTTGATGGCCTTTGATTGATAATCCCATATGGTAACTGAGAAGCTATCTGGTATTGTGAAAATCTTTTCAAGTTGTGCTGAATTCCATAGGTGCATTTTGGAGTAAGATGTGATGGAAAATACTGTGAGCATCAAGGCGACTGACCTAGAAGTTCCTGAGTCCTCTTCAAAAGTCCTTCATTTAAAGTCTCATTTCCTAGTGTGTCATTAGACCAGCTCTTCAGACTTAATGTTTCAGGCCCACCCCAGGCTAAACCATCCTTAATACCTAATTAATGAGAGATTGTTCCAGGAGTTAGTGTAACGTTCCCTATTGATCTTTGGAAACAGATTCAGACCTCCCTCCAAGCTTTAGGGATTAATCCCTGCTTTTCCTTTTAGGATTAGTCAATCATTAGCAATATAAATCTGTTTTGAAACTTTTATTCTCCCTCTCAACAAATCCTTCTTTTAGACCCTTTCTAGAAGAGGCCCCAGCTACCTTCAAATATACACACACACACACACACACACACACACACACACACACACACCTTCTTATTTTCTAAGGGGGAAGGGGGAAACAAGAGTAAGTATTGTGTTACTATGGTAACAGAAGGCCCTATCATTCACCTGATGGCTTTTCTGGCTGACAAGCCTGCTAGAGGTTTTTTTTTAATGTTCATTGGTTCCCATGAAACCATCTCAAGCTGTGATCTAATACCTCCCAGGAACTTCTGAAAACTTTGAACTAATCAGCCAGTGTTAGAAACAGATAAATCTACCCTAGTTCCCAAAGTGGCAGTGAATTTGGAGGCAGGTTCCAGGGTTCTAATCCTGGCTTCACCTCTTTGGGCCTCAGTTTCTTCATTTCTAAAATGTGGTGGTTGGATTGTATTACCTTTCAAGTGTTTTCAAGTTCTACATCTATAATCATAAGATTTCTGAATAGTAAAGGCAGGTAGATGAAATAAGTATTGTAAAAAGAACATGGCTACCATATATCCTCCTCCAGTGGCAACTTGTGTTTTAATAATGTTGGGATAGTGAAAGATTAATATCATTAATATGAGGAGTTGTGAAGGGGATCCTGCAGTGAAAGACCTGCATTTTTTCTTTTTGCAAGTAGGTCTGTGTGAGGAGAACTATTCAAATTTCCAAGATTTCCGGTTTCTAACTGCTGCCACCCAGATCAGAGGATCCATAGAGTCAGAAGGGATCTTAGGGACCACTGAATCCCTCACCACCCCACTTTACAGATTAGGAAACTGAGACCCCAGAGACTTTATATATCTTATCCAAGGTCAAATAGGTGGCAAAGCCAGGTTTGAACTGAAGTCTTCTTACTCCAAATCCACCCCATTGCTTCCTGCTTCCTTTAGTCCTTCTGTGAACCAGGACTGTGAACCAGACAGGACTGCTCCTCCTCCCTCTACCTCAAGGAATATATCCATAGTTGTTATTGTTCAGTCATATCCAACTCTTGGTGACCCCATTTGGGGTTTCCTTGGCAAAGATACTGGAGTGGTTTGCCATTTCTCCACCTTATTTTACAGATGAGGAAACTGAGGCAAAATGGTAATCCATGTCATTGGTATGGATTCATGGCTTTGTTCAGCAAGAGCTACAATTTCTCTGCCTCTTTCTGAAAGGCCTAGTGTAAACTTTGCCACTAGTACTATCTTGTATGCTGTAAAGTCTGAGGGGCAGAGAAATTGCCCATTGAAAGTTCTGAATTCTGTATTTGTCTCAATTTTCACTCATTGTGAGAATTTAGGTCACTTAGATACCTTCTCTGTACCTTAATTTTTCTATATGGAAGATAGGGCTTGTATTATTTACCTTCCATATCCTATATGTGGTCATATACATATGTATATGGAATATCATCTATATATAGTATAAATAAAGCTTACATTTATATGGCAAATTGCTGTTTACAAAGTACCTTGCCTATATCATCTTGAGTATCACAGCAATTCAATGAGGCAGGTCATACAAATATTATTACTTCCATTTCACAAATGAGGAACTTGAGGCTTAAAAAATGGCAAATACAAAACTTTCCCAAAGCCTCATAGATGGCCAAGGGATAGAGCTAGATTTTGAAACAAGACCTCCTTGCTCCAAATCCAGTGATAAACTCCCTCAGCAAATATTGAATTCTTCCCTCATTGGAAATTGAATTACCATGTTGTAGATGGGATTCTTTTGGGGGCATTGCTTAGACTGGATACTGAGAATTTCCAGCCCTGAAATTCTGTGGTTCTGTGAAATACTTTGCTATGATTCTGGAGCCTAGTAGCATGTTGCTAGAAGAAAAAAACAGTGGTATATAGTAAGGAGAACAAAAGTTCATGTTTCTTTGCATATCAATTTATTAAACAATTTATGCTAATTGCATAATAAATCAAGACCAGGCCTACTCAGATTGGCACTGGATCCCAAATACAGGGGGAGACAGATTTTTATGTATTAAAAACAATCTAATAAAACCAATTAATTAAAAGAAAACAATTCACCAGGATACAAAATTAGGTAATCTGATTTCTAATTGGAAGAAAGATTAGGTAGGGACTTTCCCATTTGGGAGGGGGAGAGCAAACAGGCACAATTCTCTGACATCAGAAAAAGAGGTATCCCACTCCCCTCAAATGTCTGTATTCAGTCAAAGGAACATTAAAACAATAACTGATTAACCAGTGTGGGGCCATTTTTCAGATAAGACATATATGTTGCTCGAGATGTTCTGATAAAAATTCCTTGCATCAGTCTTTGAATCTGACTGGGTTTCTGGTCAGCATAACCTACATCCTTAGTTAAGTGTCTTTTAGCAACAGATAGAGGTGGTCCAGCTCCCCAGCCATACTGGGCTAGGTTCAAACAATGCAACAAAGCCCTCTCACAATGACCATAGTTGAATAAAGTTTTCTCACAGGCCAGAAACTGGACTAGATCCATAACCGAATAGAAAGGGAGCTCAGCTAGATTCAGAATTGAGTCACAAGATGAAGTCAGTGGGGTTTACTCAATTCCCACCACCGTTTCCTGTTCTTATCTCCTCAATTACCTCACTTGGTTCCAGTTTGCCATTCTAACCTTAGAAGAGCTTTCATTGCCCTCCCATGATTTGGCTTATCTAATAGAACTTTGGCTAGGCTCCCCCTAACCCACAGTGGTCTGGATTAAAAGGAGAGCTAAGGACACTTTCCCTAGGAACTTTTATGTAGGGTAAGACAGACTAGATCAGGGATGGCTAGCACTTTTCCCTGAGGGGAATAGGTGTTCCATGATGTAAGCATGAAGAGAATTGTGTCAATCCTCTGAGCAAAAAGAAATAACATTTCTTTTGAAAACCTTAAGATAACATAAGGAAAAAAAATGTGATATGGTAGAAAAAACCTTGAGCTGGAAATCAGAAAACCTGTAATTTAATTCTGGTCTTCCACTAACTTGCTGACTGACCTTGGTCAAGTTCTTTAGTCTTTCTAGGTCTGTTTCCATATCTGTAAAATGAGGAAGTTAAATTCATTTTTTATCTCTAAGGTCCCTACAAGCCTAAAATCCCATGATGCTAAATATGTGCTAACTTTAAGTCTCAACTGACCACATTCAGTAGACAGATCAAAATGGCAGTTCCCTCACCAGCAACATATTCCAACTGTTGGCTCCTTCATGTTGTCTAATTGTCCACTGGATCTAGATGGAAGAAAATACTGAGCTGTTCCCACAGGTTCTATTATTATCTTTCTGACCTGCTCTGTGTCTTGGTTTCTCTACTTAAATAATGGAAAGAATCACTCATTCCACCAGATGTGATTAGGCACCAAAAGTGTTCTTGCTCATAGGTAGTTCATGCTCTCTATTATTCTTGGAGCTACAGCAGAGTATAGGAATTGGCAGATTCTCCTCAAGGAGAGCATGAACTCACAAAGCTACTTCAACTCAGGAGCTTGTGGGAAATTTGCCAGGAACCTCAAGGTCTCCTGATTATTTTTCTTCACATTATTAATTTTAAAAAATGCTCATAGTCATATCAGCTTGTAATGTTATCTCCTGATAGCTACATAGCCTGAAGGTCAAGATCTTCACAGAATAGGATAACAATTTTACTAGATGCCAAAGAGAAAGAAAAGCAGCAGACAGGAGGTGGTGGGAGTCAGTACTGTGTGTTCCATCCTCAACCACACAAGCAGTTAAATTCCCTTGTCAGGAGGATAAGAAAACTGTTGTCCAAAGCCTCAAAACCCTGAGAAAATAGCAACTGGCTGAGATGTGAAGAGGGATGGGGAGGGATATGTAGTTTACCCTGCCTGGTTGTAAAGAGCTTGGCTTAGAAACTCACGTGTGTCTGCTGTTCAGTTGTTTTTCAATCATGTTGTACTCTTTGTGACCCCATTTGTGATTTTCTTGGCAAAGATACTAGAGTGGCTTGCCATTTTCTTCTTCAGCTCATCTTACAGATGGGGAAACTGAGGCTTAAGCCCAGGAACACACAATTAATGAGTGTCTGAGGCTGGATTTGAACTCAGGAAGATGAGCCATCTTGACTTGAGGTCCAGTACTCTTATCCACTGTGCCATCTAGATGCCCCATCTCTTTTTTGTGTTTGTCCATTGCTACAAATGGGGAACCAGTGGCTATAGTAAGTGACCATGTTTTTAGTGCTAGTACAAATAGCAGATATCTGTGGGCTTTTTTCTAACCCGATGCCACATTAGTTAGCATTGTTTTCTCTTCCCTCCCTCCACTGATACCCACAAGCCTAATATAAAAGGATACTGTTTCTGGTTTTTTCCATCATATAAATCAGAGATAGCCAGCTCTCATTCTGAATAAAACTTTTAAGAGCATTCATGTGAAGCAAGTGAAGCAAGCACGAAGAGGAATATTGTTAATACTGTGTTTGAGTCTTCCTACAATCTTTGAAACATCCATGTGATGTGATGGAAAGAATACTGGGTCAGGGATCAAAAACCAGAAAAGATCTTCCTGGATCCTTCCAAAGGCCAGTCTAAAATCTGATCTAGTCCTTTCAGTAGACCTGAACCAGGAATGGATTGAAAAGTATAGCCCAGTTCTAGGTCACTCTTGATTATGATGGTACTCTATCGCCAAAGAGGCTTTAGGGTCCGTTTCATAAAAGATTCAGGGATATGCTTCAATTTGAAGACATTTGAGCCCATCCTGATCCCTGAATTAGTCCCAGAACAAACTCAATTTCTCAGGCTAAAACAAAAGAAGAAACACACAACATGACAGTAGAAATAATGGTGGATTCAGAACCAAAAGATCTCAGTTCTGGTCCTGGCTTGGTTGGAAAAGTCATTATATCTCTGGTTTTCTCATGTCTAAAATAAGGTCCTTGCATTAAATGACCTCAAAGATTCATTCCAGCTCTATAATCCTGTGATTCTTTTGTAACCTATGTGGGGTGACTATGCTGTGCACTTGTTGACAACCATACCAACCCTCACCCCTCCCTAATTGCTAATTGCTTGTTGCCTTATTAATTTTCAAACTGGTTCTAAGGCAATCAAAGGGTTCTCTTTTAAAATATTTCTTCATAGAAATGTGCAGTCTTTCTCATTAATTAATTAGCTCTGAATACTGACTATAGTTAATAAAAAATAGAGAAACCTCTTTTCCCATATCTTTCAGTATTCCCATATTTTTCAGTATCAAATTCTGGTCTTATAGGATTAAACAAATGTCAGTTTTACTATTAACAGTGTAACAAATAATGCAAGCTATTTAAATATTTCAACAACATATCATCTGTGAGAAAAATCATAGGCAATGTCACCCTTTTCTAACTATAGGCTACAGAAACTGACTTCTACACAAACACTGAAACCACAATTGTAGTATTTGAATCTCAAAAATGACATTTTTGGGGGTGGCTAGGTGGTGCACTGGACCTGGAGTCAGGCGGACCCGAGTTCAAATCCTGCCTCAGACACTTATAAAAAAAAATTAGCTGTTGTGACCTTGGACAAGTCACTTAACACCAACTGCCCTCCAAAAAAATTTTTTTTAATGACATTTTTTTTCAAATGTCTTCTCTGCAGAATGAGTTAAACTAAGTCATCTCAAAATGTTTCTCCACATTCTTTATAGCTGACAAGCTAATCTGGTCTCTTAGTTAAGAAAGAAGTTCTTGACTTAGTCCTTTTTATCTCTGCCTCACAGAGTCTCTGTCCATTCATGGCATTTGACTCTTTCCAGATGACACTTAGATGGACATTCTCCAAGTGTTGAGATTCTATAATCTCTTAAGGAGAGAGTATCCTCTGTTTGAAGAGCTATTGGAGCTTGGGTAACACTGTGAAAAGAACTAAAACTGGAAGGAAAGGACAAATGGGGCCACTTCAAATGTATAATATATACAATAGACAATAACTCCCTGTCTCACATGGTGGGAAGGGCATTTTGGGGAAGTAGGTAAAGGAGAGAACAATACAAGTGTTTGAGAAATACAGTTGTTCAAGGCTAGTATGTAAATATGTTGGGGGGTTTTCTACTTCTTGACTTCTCAATGGTAGGGGGAGAGGCTGACAACAGGAGGGTGAGAATTTGGAACTCAAATTTTTTATAAATGAATGTTTAAAAATTTACATGTAATTGGGGAAATATTTAATAAAATAAAGATTTTTTTTAAAAAAATAGTTGCTATAGGTACTCAGTAATAGCCACAGGGTGCAATGACTGACTTTGATAGACTTGGCCCGTCTCAGCAATGCAAGGACCTAAAATAATGCCCAAGGACTCATGATGGAAAATGCCATCCACATATAGAGAAAAAACTATGGAGTCTGAATGCAAAGTGAAACAAACTATTTTATCTTTTTGTTTTGTTTTATTTTCCTTTCCTGTGGTTCCTCCTATTCATTCTGTTTCTTCTATACAACATGACTAATGTGAAAGTATGTTTAATGGGAATGTGTGTGTAGAGCCTATATATCGGATTGCATGCCATCTTGGAGAGGGAAGAGGGAGGGAGGGGGAGAAAATTTAAAACTTATGGAAGTGAATGTTGAAAACTAAAAACAAATAAATAAACTTAAAAGAAAATAGTTGGGGTGGCGCAGTGAATAGAGCACAGGCCCTGGAGTCAGGAGGGTTGGTCAAGTCAAATTTGGCTTCAGACACTTAACACTAGCCATGTGACCTTGGGCAAGTCACTCACTTAATTGCCCTGCCTTCCCTCCTCCAAAAAGCAAAATAATAATAATAATAACAATAAAAACAATAATAATTGTTATTGGCAAGAGCAATATTTCCAGGAAGAGGCTCAGGGGTATTTCCTTCCCAGTGGTTGTTTAGGGTTCTTACCCTATCTACAACTTTTCTCTGAAAGTATTTAATCCCTCAGTAGTCCACAGTAAGAGAGGGGCTGGCTCAGGTAGAGAGGGACCTTCATAACCCTCCAGTTTCAGCCTATGGGTACAGACTCTGCTCCCTTATCACCGTTCTTCCTGAGAAAATGAGATTTATACTGAGAGGTGTCAGGAGGTGGAGGAATTAAGAAATGCAGAATGATTGACCAGCTCCCTGATTCCTAGGAGATTTCAAAGCCAGGGGTCCAGGCTAGGGGGAAGAAACACACTTGACTGAGTCTTCATAGAAAAGATTAGATCTCCAGAGATGAAGGTGCTAAGGTTGAGGAAATGAGACATGAGCACTGAAGCAGACCAGGACAGCACCACCCAATGGTCAAATGTTCTAGTCTTCAAAACATATTTGTTTTAATAATACTTTCATCTGCAGTTCCAAGAAGCTGTAGTATGCACAGCGTACTGTAAAACTGTCTTGGCAGATGGGCTAAACCATGTGGAGGGTAGCTGACAGGCCACCAACCCTGTTGGTGAGTTAACAGATATCTACCCTAAGCATGTGAAGACTTCTCCCAGTGGAATGGGTGGATGAGAACAATTTATTCCAAAAGCCATGAAGGCAGCTGAAGCAAGTACTGTGGAGCACTGAGAGCTTGATCAGATATCCAAGATGCCAAGGTCCTCCACTGCATCCCAGGCCATTGCCAGTCAGCTTGACTTTTGTCCTGTCACTGGACTCCAATGACACTGAGAGAGTGAAACTGACAACTTGGCACCATTCTGCCTCACTTAAATCTAAATCATGTGAAAGTCAAGACATCTCCCATGATATCACTGATCCCCTTTGAAAACAAAGGATAACCAACAACTTGAAGGATCTTTGCTTTCCTCAGGGTGGGTACCCTCTCCAAAGATGCGGAATGCAACCCCAATAGCTTTGTCCTTATTGTGACCAAGAATATTTATCACTTTGTGCTCAAACCTTTGACAATAAACCTTTCCGTATTTAGCTCAATTAGAGCTCAGATGCAGGCAGAATTGTCTATTGCTAAGTTTGCATATGAAGCCTTTTCAGCTCAGAAGATCTTGCTAGAGTTTGCACTTGGCTTTTGAAAACTCAAGATCATCTCCAGCTAGATGGCACAATGGAGAGAGTGCCAAACCTGAAGTCAGAAAGAACTGAGTTCAAATTCTGCCTCAGATTACCTATGTGACCCAGTTTCCTCATCTGTAAAGTGGAAATAATAACAGCACCTTCCTCCCCCAGTTGTGAGGACAAAATGGGATAATAATAGTAAAGCAGGGGTGGCTAGGTGGCACAGTGAGTAAGAGCACCGGCTCCAGAGTCTGGAGGACCCAGGATTGGTTCTGACCTCAAATACTTAACACCCACACCAAAAAAAAATGGCCTTGTAACCTTGGGCAAGTTACTTAACCCCAATTGCTTAAAAAAAAAATAATAGTAAAGCATTTAGCATAGGACCTGGAACATAATAAGGGCTATGTAAGTGTTAGCTAGTGTTATCATTCTGAGCACCAACTTTTTTTTGGGGGGGGGCAGGGCAGGGGCACATGTTTCAGTGGATAGAGTGCTTGGCCTAGAATCAGGAAGACTCAAGTTTCAACCTCAGACACTTACTAGCTGTGTGACCCTGGGCAAGTCATTTAACCTCTGCCTTAATCTACTGGAGATGAAATGGCAAACCACTCCATTAACTTTGTCAAGAAAACCCAGTTTACAGGGTTGCAAAGAGTTAGACATGACTAAATTTTTATTTTTATTTTTGTTACTATTATTCACTGGAGAAAACCTTAGTGGAAGAATAAAAATAGCCCAATTATATAAAGACTTTTATTGTCATTGTTCAGTCATTCAGATATGTCTGACTCTTTATGACCCCATGGACCACAGCACACCAAGCCTTTCTGTTTCCTCCACTATCTTCTAAAGTTCGTGCAACTTTACATATGTTGTTTCCATGATGCTATCTGTCCATCTTATCTTTTGTTTTCCCCTTTTCCTTTTACCTTCAATCTTTTCCACCATCAGGGTTGGGAATAAAATAAAGATTTAGGGTTCATTAAATAACCTTTCTTGAGACAGACTTGTGAGATAGCTAATACTAGCATCAAAGAAGTTAGACAACTTGCCCATAGTCGCAAGAGTTAATAAATAGTGGAACCAGGCTTCAAACCTAGGGTTTTTTTTTTATTCCAAATCCAGTGCCATGCTGCCTCATCTCATAGGGCTATTTCCTGCATTTGAGAGGTTCTATGCCACTACCCACCCCTTCCCTTTTTCTTTTGGTCATATAGATGGAGGAACTGGAGCAAAGGCTCTTGGAAGCTGAGCACAGAGCAAAAAACGCAGAGACACAGGTAAAGGCTGCTGCAGGAATGAGGGGAGGAGAAAGGTGGGCAGGAATGGCAACAGAGGGCTTCAATCTCTGGCCTTCCTTGGCCCTGCTTTAAGGGACTCCCTTAGGTAAGTATGAGAGAGTGAGAAGTCTCCTTAGAGCCACAGGACAACCGAGTAGTCTAATGTTATCAGACTCTCAAAGGCTCATGGCTAAGGGTGATTGGTCTTTGAGAAAAGAAGTATATGCCTGGAGCATCCCTTCTGTGGGGAGGGTTTTTTGGGGTCAGTGTAAGAGAGAGGAAGAGCAGAGAGGTTGCCTCCCCACAACCCCACTGTGTCCACTGGCACATCATTCCCCATACCACACCCCCCAACCAAATGGTTAATTAAAATAATGTCAATTTCTTCCATTGTAACCTCCTTCAAGGGCATATCTGTTTAATCAGATCTCTTCAGTGCCTAGGTAGGTACTTAATAAATGACGGATTAATCAATTGATTGCCTTAGGCAAGAGCTAATGGAATCCTCCCAAATGGGGATTCCATGCCTGAGACATGAGTTAAAATCCTATCCCACTTTGCCTGTCCCTCTCTCATCTGCCTCCTCCAACCATTCTTTATCCCATGAGAGAGTCACTTTTTTAGGTGGGTGTGATGGAGGAGAAGATCCAACTGGTTAATGTAAAGAGCACTGAGCCTGAAGGCAACCTCCACCAAAAGTACCAGGAGCTGCTGGAGATCATTGGAGACAAAGAAGAGCTCATCAGCCAGCTGCAGGCACAAGTGGAGAAGCAGGTAAAGGGATGACTTGCAGAGGAACCTAGCCTGGGGCTGTGCACAAGCATGAGAGGAAGAAACAGAGCCATCTCCTTGCGCAAGTAGGTTTGACACAGATTGTCAAGGAGCCTGGGTGAACAGAGAACAAGATTTGAGTCACTAGGGGTTCTTAACCTGTGTTCCATAAACTTGCTTGTTTTTTTAAATTGATATCTATAATTCAAAATAATTGATTTTCTTTGTAATCCTACGTATTTATTTCATGCAGTTTAAAATGTTATGAGAAGGGGATCCATTGATTTCACTAGACTGCCTAAGTAGTTCACCACACAAAAAGGTTAAGAACCTCTGTCTTAGCTTCTCCCAGGGCCAAGCCTCTCAGTAATGCAGTGGGGACTCAAGAGAAATCCAGGGTGATTCTCCAGGACTTTCAGTCATACCTATTTATATCAGCATCATAGCAGCCTGCTCCTGAGGATGTCAGTTATAGTAGATAACAGTAATAGTAGAGTAGTGGACTTGGACTCAGAGCCTGAGTGTGAATCCCATGTGGGATTCTTATTAGCTGTGTGGCTTTGGACAAGTCACTTAACCCCTCCAAGTGGCAGTACTTCTCCTTACCAAGGCAAACCCCTTTACGCATACAGATGATCCCATTCTCCCTTTCATGGTCAAGCTTCTTGAGAAGGCTGTCTATAAGCAGTGCCTCCGCTTCCTTTCCTCTCATTTTCTTAACTCTACTTTCTGGTTTCTGACTTCATCATTCAACTAAAACTGCTCTCTCCAAAGTTGCCAGTGATCTCTTAATTTCCAAATCTAATGGCCTTTTCTCAAGTCCTCTTTTCTTGATTCTCTGTAGCCTTTGACACTTTTAATCACTCTATTCTCCTCAATACTTTCTTCTCTCTTGGTTTTCATGATACTGTTCTCTCCTGGTTCTCCTCCTACCTAACAATTCTTTTTTTAGTCTCATTTGTTGGATCTTCATCTGGGTCAAACCAGCTAATTGTGAGTGTGCCCCAAGGCTCTGTCCTAGACTCTCTTCTCTTCTCCATCTATAATATTTCACTTGGTGATCTCATCAGCTATCACAGATTCCACTATCATCACTATGAAGATGGTTCTCAAATTTGTTTGTCTAGCCCTAACCTCTCTCCTGTCCTGTCTTATATCTCTGACCACTTACTGAAGGTCTCAAACTAGATGTCCTCTAAGACATCCTAAACTCAGCAAGTTCAGAACTGAATTGATTATCTTTCTTCCCATGTCTTTCCCTCCTCCTGACTTTCCTATTACTGTTGAAGGTCCTACCATCCTCCCAATCCCCCAGACTCACAGTGAGGTGTTGCCTTCTGCTCCTCACTCTATCTCACCTCTCAATACCAGTTAGTTGCCAATTCCAGCTGCTTTTCCCTTCATGTCATCTTTCATATATGCCCCCTTATTTCCTCTGACACTGTCACCACCCTGGTGTCCTCACCTCATACATACCTCCTCACTCGGGTTCATCCTCCACTCAGCTGCTAAAGTAATCTTTCTAAAGAGTAGGTCAAGGGGCAACTAGGTGGCAGAGCACTGACCCTGGAATCAGGAGGACCTGAGTTCAAATTTGACCTCAGACATCTAAAGTTGTGTGACCCTGGGCAAGTCACTTAACCCCAGTTATTCCCCCCCCCAAAAAGAGGGGGTCTGACCTCATCACCTCCCTACTCAATAAAATCCAGTGGCTCCCTGTTACCAATAGGACCAAATACAAAATCCTCTGTTTGTCTTTTAAAGCCCTTCCTACCTTTCCAGTCTTCTCACACCTTAATCCCATCCAAGTACTCTTTGATCTGGTGACCTTGGCCTCCTTGCCATTCCTTGCAGAAGACATTCAATCTCCAGAATCCAGGCATTTTCAGTGGTTTATTCTCATTTCTAGAATAATTTTTATCCTCATCCCCACTCCTTGACTTCTCTGGCTTCCTTCAAGTCTCAGATTCAAATCCTACTCCCTTTCCCAATCCTACTTAATGCTAGTGTCTTCCTTGAGATTATATCCATTTTTTTCTGTATGTATCATATGTATTGCTGGATCAAAAGGTATGCAGAATTTTAGAGCCCTTTGCTCT
>NW_027185737.1:1038700-1086453 GCF_028583685.1 Petaurus breviceps papuanus
AAATGGAGAGAATAATACCACCTATCTCCCAAAGCTGTTGTGAGGATAAAATGAGATAATATTTGTAAATTGTCAACCTAAAAGTGCTATATAAATGCTACCTATGATGATGATGACATTCCAGGCACTGGAGATACTGAGACCGAAGTGATGCCCCACCCCCCCCCCCCTCCTCCAGGCCTGTACAGACATCTCTCTGAAAAGGCCAAGAGATAGAAGATTCCCCTCCTCCCCCCCCCATATTCCTAGTACACTTACTTTTCTTACAAGAGGTACAGGAGCATGATTTGCATTTGCAGGAGTCACCACAGGTGCAAGAGCCACCTAGAGAGAGAGAGGAAGGTGGGGGTCTAAGCAGTTGTCAGCATCCAGTCTGTGCTGAGCTCCAGGGCAGATTTAGGGATGATACACAATTTTGGGATTATCCTTTCCCTTTCATTCCCCAATCTCCTGCCCCACTCCTCCAGGTTCCTAATGTGAGGCAACAGCCCTTAGATCCTACAGGACTGCCCCAAGGTCTTAACGAGCTGCTCCTCTGCCTATCACGGATTCCAGATCATCCCCCTCTAAAACTCCGAGAGCCCAGCTATCAGTTTCTTCAACAAAAGAGCCTTTCTCCAACTTGCTTCTATCCCTGGGGTCCCAACTGTTAAGCACATTTGTCATTTAGGGCTTTCTCTCTAAGAAATGGAGAAGAGCTTTTAGTTCCTTGGCTTTAGAGCCGATCCAACCATCTTCTCCATGCTAACAGTGTCTTCTTTCCCAAGCCTTTCCTTTTTAGCATAAATCAAAGCCAGGGCAGAGACCAGGATCCTGAGCCCTAAGACAATCTGAGATCCCAGGAGTCCCTTACCATTTGCGCAGTCACAGTTGGGGTCCATAGCTGGCGGGTCTGGAGCTCGTCTTTCTGGAGGATGAGCTGGAAGACTAGAAGGATGAGTTGTGCAGGGATCTGTCCAGCTCCTCTCTTTATAGCAGAACAGGAGAATGAGTGCAAAGGCTCTGCCCCCTTCCTGCTTGCCCAAGAGGAGTCTCTTGCACTCAGCCCTACTACTTGGCTGAGTTGTGGGCTCTGTGCCCAGGTTATGACTCAGAGGGAAATTCCCCAGAATCTAGGGGGCTGAGCGCAGATCATGAGGGAAGCTACTGCCTTCTGGCCAGGAGTTGCTGTGTGCAAAAGTAGGAAGAGGCCCTGGGGTCATACAGAACATCATGTACCCTTGTGTGTTTTCTCTACTCCCAGCCAGCTTTTATTATTCCTTACCAGAAATGAGGAGCTAATCTCCTATTTCTGATTGGGAAAATGAGTTCAGACCTTCCTATTACCAAACTTCTTGTTGCATGCTTGGCAGGGAGGTCATCTGCTCTGCCAGAGACCCTTTACAAAGCTATGCTCAGGCCTTTGTGCTCTGATTATTACCCAATGACCCCTCTGTGTTGAGGCTGTCAGCCCCTAAGCTTCTGACTACACTGCTGCTCCTGCTTGGTCACCTGTGCTCATTGCCTGGATAGGCAGAAAAGAGAAATGAAGTATATGGGTGGGGAGGGGGTGGAGTGGGGGAGCAGGAATGTGCAGAGATCCTAGGCTGGGCACATTCTGAAGGAGACTGAGGTACAGTGGGTATAAGTCTAGTCTATATAAGTGTAATTTGGGGTTTTGTGGAAAGTACTGGCCCTTTAGCCACCTAAACCCTTCTGCCCAAGTCCCTCCCTCCATTGTTAGGCCCTTCCTGACCATAAAGATCCGTTCATTCAATAAATATCTGCTAGGTGCCTACTATTAAAAATGTGGGTACAGTGGAAAAACTCCTGGACTTAGAGTCAGATGACCTAGCTTTGAATCCCAACTCTGCCACTGATTACCTTTCTAGCCAAGTCACATTACTAATTTGTACCTCAGTCTATTCATCTGTAACATGAGGGGGTTGGACTAGATGACTTTTGAGGCCCATGTTGTTGTTCTGTCGTTTCCAACTCTTTGTGACCCCATGGACGTTAGCATGCCAATACTGTCCATGGAGTTTGCTTGGCAAAGATATTGGAGTGGCTTTCCATTTCATTTTCCAGCAGATTAAGACAAGCAGAGCTTAAGTAACTTGCCCAGCTCATTTTACAGATGCCATTTCCAGCTCCTTCCTTATCTTACAGATAAAGAACTGAGGCAAACAGATTAGTGACTTGCCCAGGGTCACACAGCTAGTAAGTGTATGAGGTCACATTTGAATTCAGGTCTTCCTGACTTCAGACCCAGCCACTGAACCACCTAGCTACCTGCTTCTTCGGCCCCTAAATTTATGATCCTTGATTAAGACCCTGTACTGAGTATTATGGGGGACACACAAAAAGGGCAAATGGCATTCCTGACTTGAGGAAATTTAAAACCTAATAGCAGGGTATGACACGTGCAAAGTTGGTCTCTAAAGTCTCTTTCAAACCTGACATACTTTGATCTCCCATGAAGTACTTAGATGAAGCTGGATGTGGTATATAGCATATAGGTGAAATATAACTACAATGGAATGTGAGTGAAATCCAAAAGAGTGATCCATGAGGAGTGATAGACATTTGAGGAGAGAGAAGATACTTTATTTTCATAGGGAAGGCTTTGCAGAGTAAATGAAACTAGATTTGGGGTTTGGAGGAAGAGAAAGACTTCAGTAAGGCCCAGGGAGGGGGCAACTGAAAGTAGGTGAAGGCAGCATGTCCATTCTGGGCCTGGGGGGACAGTGTGAGCAAAGGTTAGAAGTTACTTCAGTCCTTTCATAAGCGTTGGGAGGGACCTTGGAGATCATCTAGTCTAATACCTTCATTTTATGGGTAAAGAAACTGAGACCCAGAGAGGTTAAGTAATTTGCCTGAAGGATACCCAGGTACTAAATAGTGATGGGGTACAGGCTCTGGGAACCCCCTTGAACTCTCCTTCAGTCTTCCCACTAGATGAGGCATTTGCCTGAGGCCATAAGCCTTTCATTATCTCTAGGCCCAAATCTG
This sequence comes from Petaurus breviceps papuanus, assembly GCF_028583685.1. Taxonomy (NCBI): domain Eukaryota; kingdom Metazoa; phylum Chordata; class Mammalia; order Diprotodontia; family Petauridae; genus Petaurus; species Petaurus breviceps. The sequence goes on from NW_027185737.1 coordinate 1,041,692, forward strand.
TTGCTCTTAACCTAGTTTAGCCCTCCATTGTCAGACTATTTCCCACCCTTGATCCTATCAAAATATCTATACTCCTATCTATTACCTTTACACTAGCCTAGCCTTCCTTGGTGGAGATATCCAGGCAGCCTTCAGTTATTTCCTGCCCTTAATCTCATTACTGGAGTCTGACTTCAGTTCCATCAAAGATCCTCCTTAGACTCCTCTTCAAGACTCTCCCCAAAACCCCCCTCTAGACTACCCTTAGATCCCTCCCACAGTCTTTCTGTATATAAGATCCATCTTGCTTCCATGACTGTGCTCAGATTCAATCTGGCTCAGACTCACTCTGCGTTAGATTGCTCTGGCCCCCTTTGTCAATACAAGTGTCCCAAATGCTTAGGCTACTTAAGAGTCTACCCAATACAGCAAATTTTTAATAAACTTTGTTTCATTTTGGCTGAGAGAAGGCTTGAGGCAAATTCATTCAGGCAGGACCTGGTGTGTCAGTATTTTGGGGTCCTGAGCACCCCTAAACCCCAAACCTCAACAAATAGCAGAGTCAGGACTTGCAACTTGGTCCCCTGATGCCAAATCTTGTATTCTTTTCACTAGAGTTCATGTATCCCAGGGGATTGTTGATGAAATAACCTCCATTTCAGGAAGGTGCTCAGCCTCACATCCCGCTTTTCTGTTATGCCCCCTGAACCTCTTCATCCTGCTTTATCACTACAGCCCAGGAACTCACGCCTTGTCGGTACCCACTGTCCTGCGGCCCCTTCCTCGGACTGGAGGGTAGACTGAAAAGCTCCTCTCAGAACCTCAATTTAAGGAGGGTGCCAGGGCAGGCCATCTGTCCCTTTCCCTGCCATGTGCACTCTTATGGACTTAATTCTTCCTATCGTAACCCGTAACCCCAGTCAGTCCTGTCCCTCCCCTCATACCTCATTTCATCTCCCTTTTGTGTGTTATCCTTTCCCACTGTGCTCTACATCCTTTGAGGGCCCGGATGATCTTTTGTCTTTCTTTTTATCTTGGGGCTTAGCACTAGGCCTGGAGTTTTTGATAGACTCTTAATAATGTTTATTGACTGTACAATGTACTTTCATCTGTGGCCTCAACTCAAGCACTCTACAGAAAGGCGGTTTTCTGTTAAGAGATTAATACCAAGCAGAAAAGGAGAGCTCAGACATCTCACAGAAATTCAGACAGAGGATATGCCTTTCACCCTTTCCAAACTTTCTTCATGGGGAAGCCTGTCTCTGTCTCTATCTCCTCATGCTCTCTATGTTGAGCTTTTAAAATTTCTATCTCTGAGGAAATCTTTCTTCCTCTCCCTCTCCTCTCCTCTTTCCCTTGTCCTCTCCCTTCTTCTCTCTCTTCTTTCTCCTCTTTCTTCTCTCACCTTTTTTTCCTGTTTTTTCCCTTTTTCTCTCTACCCCTTTTTTCTGTTTTCTCTCTTCTCTCTCTCTGTCTGTCTCTCTGTGTCTCTGTCTATCTCTGTCTCTCACTGCTTCTTTCTCACCCCTGTATCTTTCTCCCTGCTTCCTCTGTCTTCCCCACCCCCAGCCCCTGTTTCTCCTTCCTTCCTGTCCCTCTGTCCTGTGTCAGCAGAACATGAATTCCTAGCTACTTACTTGTAAAGGAAAGGAAGTCAGCAGCCCTAGCTGTGTGGAGAGTGTGTCATCAACATGCTTTAGGGAAAATATAAGACATGCCTCCTGCTAAGTTCAGAGTTAGGACACAGATTTTTTTATGTAGAACAGGAAGAGTGAAAAGAATCAAGATGTTGGGGGGAGGAGGAAAGAAAGGGGATAAAGGTTAAGGTGGTTGTGCCTCCTAACAATTCCTTTCACCTTGTACTGTGTTTTCTACAGGTAGAAATGCTGAAGAGGGTGACAAGATAATCTGTCACAAAGAAAAAGTACCCAATGTGTGGGCTGCCAAGAAAATCTCTGAAGGGTAGAGTGAATTGCCAGTGGTCACATAGCTAGAAGTGTCAGCAGCAGGGTTTGAACCCAGGCCGCTCTTGGCTACACATCTGATGTGCTTTCCATTACACTGTGTGGCCTTGAATGGGGATGACAATTGTTGACTGATTTTGTTTTGTTTTTGGAGGGGGGAAGGCAAGGCAGTTGGGGTTAAGTGACTTGTGCAAGGTCACACAACTAGTAAGTGTTGAGTGTCTGAAGCCAAATTTGAACTCAGGTCCTCCTGACTCCAAGGCAGGTGCCACCTAGCTGCCCCAATTGACTGATTTTAAAAAAGGAAAAGTAACTACCTTCCCTCCTCACTCTTAATCCCCTTGCCCCGGGACAATGTTACCTCATGTTAGTCTTATTATTAATATTAAACACAGTGAAAAAGAGTGTGATGCAGTAACTTAGGGAGCTGATCTCAAAGCCAGCAAGACCCAGGTTAAAGTCTTATCTTTAACACACCCTGAATCTGGGCTCTAATATTTAGCACCACACCCAGAAATAACTGGCCATGTAACCTTGAGCAAGTTACTTAACCCCAATTGTTTTAAAAACACACACACACACACACACATCCTGCCTGGGTGACCCTGGGAACGTACCTTTTCCACACTCTAGACAACTTTCTAACGATAGAAGTGTTTGAAAAAGTGCCAGTCTGCTGCAGCCGAAATCACAGGTCTGATCCCTATCCCCTAATAGTGTAACTATTGCTTTTTGACTCACCTTTTCCCATCTTTTTATTTTCATGCTTGTCACAGAATCAGGTATATTCAACAGAGGGGGAAAGAGAAAAATGACAGCTAACATTTCTATAGTGCCTTAAGACACCTCAAGTACTTTCCATAGATTATTCTATTTGATCCTTTCGGCAATCATCTGAGATAAGAGCTATTACTGCCCTCATTTATGATGAAACTGGGGCTGAGAAGCTAAGCAACTTGCCTAAAGTCACACAGCTGAAAAAGGTCAAAGGTGGGATTTGGATCCAGTCCCTCCAACTCTAAAGCAAGGATTTTTGTCCAGTGTGCCACAATACATCTCAAGTTCAATTATCAATCATCAACACATTTATTCAGTTCTTGCTTTGTGCCAGGCACAGCACTAAGTAAGCCCTGGGCATCCAAAAGCAAACCATTTACATTCTCCTGGGGAAGATATGGTACAGAGTATGTTCCAGACACCTCCAGAGTAAATGGAAGGCTGGGAGTGTGGGGGGAGGATGGAAAAGACCTCCTGCAGAAGGAGATATTGAAGCTGTCTTAAAGGAAGCCAGGGCTGCTAAAGATGTGAGGAAGGAGAGCAGCTGCCATTTGGAAACAGGGCATGAATACTTTCCCTTTCAGATCCTCGGGGTCATCTTCGAGTCATCCCTCTTCCTCGTGGCACATTCTCAGTCATTTGCCGAGTCTAGTCTTGTTGAGTTTATCTTCCTAACATCTCTGGATTCCATCTCCTTTTTGCCTTTCATACAACCCCCACCCTGAGGTTTTCCTGCTTCCTGCCTCTCCCACCTCTAGTCTATCCTCCAAACAACTGCCAAAATTACCAAGGCACAGATCTGACCATGTTACTACCTAGTTCAAGAGTCATTAGTGGCTCCCTGCCCTGATTACTTCTAGGATAAAATGTAAATTCCTCAGCCTAGAACTTAAAACCATTCACAGTCTGATTTCAACTTCCATTTCCATCCTTCATATCATGATACTGCATCTCCTTCCATGCACTCTACCTTCCAACCACACTGTACGACTGCCTGTTGCCTGAGGGTCCCTCCTCAAATCTTTATTTTCCTTTGCCTGCCTGGGGGAGTAATGTAGCACCTGGCAACCCAAGCAGTTACTATCCCAGAGTTCACTTGCTGACACTGAACTAGCCCTCAGAAGAGCTGGGGATTCCAGTCCATGCTACAGCATTAACTAACCATATGACCTTGGGAAGGTCACTTCCCTGTTGGGTAGCTCAGTTTCCTCAATTGTAAAATAAAAATGGCTCATGACCCTTCTTGTTGTGACATCTTTGAAAGTGTATATTTGAAATCCCTCTTCAGAACATTCCATTCCTACTGAGCTCCCCAAATTATCTCTGCCACAGGGTTGAGGCTTCCTGTCCCTTTTTCCAAATACAAAGACACAGGAGGGAATTCAGTGAGTATATTTTTTTCACTTATTTTGCATATTTAAAAAATAGAAAATGAGTCCACAGTATATAAAAATCCAGGTCTGTACAAATTCTTCTATTTACAGACACAGTGAAACAGTAGCATCAGTAGTGACAGCTAAAATTGTCAGTAAGGTACAGTGAGATAGGGGGTAAGGGTCTATACACAACCCTGGAGAAACACTTGACACATCCCATTGGACCAAAGGAGCAGCAAATAGGGCAACTAGGTGGTACAGTGGTTAGGGCACCAGGCCTGGAGTCAGGAAGAGCTGAGTTCAAATACAGCCTCAGATATTTACGAGCTGTGCAACCCCGGGCAAGTCACTTAACCGTATTTGCCTCTGTTTCCTCATCTGTAAAATGAGCTGGAGAAAGAAAGGGCAAATCATTCTAGCATCTTTATCAAGAAAACCCCAAATGGGGTCACAGAATTAGATACAATTGAATAACAATAATAAAGCAACAAATAACCTGAGAAAGGCCTTTTCTCCAAGATGGCGCCAAAGGTGAAGAAGGAAGCCGTTGTCCCCCCAAGATAGAAGCCAAGTCCAAGGCTTTGAAGGCCAATAAGGTGGTGCTGAAGGGTGTCCATAGCCACAAAAAGAAGAAGATCCAACCATCCCCCACCTTCCAGCGACCCAAGACACTAAGACTTCCAAGGCAGCCCAAATATCCTCGGAAAAGTGCCCCTTGGAGAAACAAGCTCGATCACTATGCCATCATTAAGTTTTCCTTTGACCACTGAATCTGCTATGAAGAAGACTGAGGATGACCACACCCTAGTCTTCATTGTGGATGTCAAGGCCAACAAGCATCAGATCAAGCAGGTCGTGAAGAAGCTGTATGACACTGATGTGGCCAAGGTCAACACACTGGTCCGGCCTGATGGAGAGAAGAAGGCCTATGTCCGACTTGCTCCAGACTACATGCTTTAGATATTGCCAACAAAATTGGAATCATCTAACTTAACTGTGTCCATCTGTGTCCCATTCCACCTACAATAAAAAGTTTTCCAGAATAAAAAAACAAAAATAACCTGAGAAGGAAAGACAGGAGATGAATGTGAAGGGTCCTGGCCTCAAAAATTGCCAGGGGGCAGACCCAGGGATGCTAGTATGGGCGGTACAGGAAGGATGCTATGGGACCTGGGCTTCTCATGGAAGATTTAGGAGACATATCTCCTAGGACATGAATTCCCTCCCTCCCCCACTAACTAGATTCCCAGGACTACACAAACTGTTTTCTGATGGAACAGGGACAGCTTAGTTCAGGAAAGTATTCTACCTGACCCTTCTCCTTCCCCACCTCCATCCCTTTATTTAACTGTTAAAGATGTCCTGAAATGAGTTACATTTGTGGAGTCTGCCCATGTGAGAGAGCTTTCAGGTGGGAGAGAAGAGGACAGATAGCAATGGTTAGAGGAGAAGCAGCAGAGTGCCAGGGTGGGGTTGGGGTAAGAGACAAAGAAGGAGAATGCTTCTTTCTTTCCAAGCTCCCCAGGCTCAGGTCACTCACTACCTAAGAAAGCTCTTCCCCATCTTGCCTTAATAAAGGATGAAGTAGTCTGTTCCTCTGCTTTTTTTCAGTTGCCTAGAAAAGCACGTTCTTCCACCAGGAAGGCCAACCCGCACACTACCTATTCACCATTGCTGGAAGCTTTCCACCCAACCTAGGGAGACTCTGACCACTCTGTTTCTCAAGGACCACATTTCTAAAGATCTTTAGAGTCTGTTGCTTCCTTAAAAGAATCTTTGTGTATTCCTCTGTCCTGTGCTTTTATGGTGAAGCATTATTTGAGATTCTCTCTCTCTGAAGCATAGGAGAAAAGGGTGGGGGAAACTAGTTCTTTTTTGCTCCACTTCAAAATAAATACAACACTGCCCCCCCCCCCCATGTGCCCACAGCCTTCCCCCTCCCAATGCCAGACACCCATATGGACCCTGAGGCTGAGTCTTAGAGACAAGGAACGGAGGCCGGCCCCTTGGCCCCTGACACAGCTCCCCAGATCTAGGAATCCCGTTCCCACTTATACCATGTGCCACAGTTGGGCAACATGCCAGATAGGTATCAGGTCATTGTTTTTTTCAAGGACAGACTGGACAAGTGGAAACAAGTACATAAGTAATTCAGCCACGTCCTCTCATTTACAACAGGAGGGTGACCCTTCAGAAGCTGCTCCCTCCTCCTCCCCCTGCACACAGCCCCAGGCTGGGTTGGGCTGAATTGTGGGCTCAGTGCATAGAATGGAGCTGAGTGCACCTGACCTCTGCTCCTGTCTCAGCCCAGGCTGGGCTGTGTGCAAAGACAAGAACCCCAGGTCCCCACCCACGTGGCTCAACATGATTCAAAACTGGAAATTTCTGATTCCTTCTCTTTGAAGTTTATGATAAGCTTAGACTTTCCATTCCCTGGATTCTTCTGTATGTAGCAGGAGGGTCATTTTCCCTACTAGAGACCTAGATAACCCAACCCTCTGAGAAGTCCAAGCTGATAAGTGTCTCCTGCTTCTCACACTCCCACTGCTCCCACCTCTCATTCTTATCTCTGCCTTCTCCCTCTAGATAAATTGTGATCATAAATATTTATGGAAAAAAAATTCAGGGCTCCCCTCACCCCTCCCCTTTTCCTCATTTTCCACAGTAGCTCCCCTGCCAGACACCTGCTCTCAAGTTATATAAAGTCTTCTCTTTTACCAGGAAGTTTCTAAATCCATTCATACTAATCTGCCGTGTGAATGAGCACTAATTTTGAGTTTCCCCCTCCCAAGAGCAGTTAGTTGTATTTTGTACAGGGCTGATGGAGAGTGGTCAATCAATATTTAACTCAATGAAATGCATCACTAATAACAAAATGTTAGACACTGGGGAGACAGAGGTACCGTGTTTCCCCGATAATAAGACCTATCCCAAAAATAACCCCTCCCCTTACTGTGTAAGATTCCTCTAAAATAAGCCCTCCCCCGAAAATAAGCCCTATTGAGATTGCTACTGTAGTGAAGGTGATCACCTGCGCTACACGCTACATTATGGTACCCTCTGTATGCACCGTCTCCCCCCCCCCTGAAACGCATGCCGCGCTCGGAGCTGCATCCAATCAGAGCTGCAGCAGTGAGCGCGTCATCTTGTTCTTCCCCAGTGATTTGCTTGCTGGCGCCATTGAGAGCAGTGCCGCGGAGGAGAGCTGAGGCAGGACAACATAAGCCCTCCCCTGAAAATAAGCCCTCTGGTGTTTTTCTTTCCAAAAAAAATAAGACAGTGTCTTATTATTGGGGAAACACGGTAATCTGGGAGGCTTCCTAGCCAGTAGAACCATCTTCCTGTACCTAGCATTGAGCCAGACTATCCATGTCTTGAACTACCTCCAAGAAAGACGTGCTTCTGATTGCCACTTGGCGGTTTACCTCATGCAGTTCTGTCATGTCTGACTCTTTTTGACCACATTTGGACTTTGCTTGGCAAAGATACTGGAGTGGTTTACCATTTCCTTCTCTAGCTCATTTGATAGATGAGAAAATTGAGGCCAGTGGGGGTAAGTGACTTACCCAGGGTCATATAGCTAATAAGTATCTGAGGCTGGATTTGATCTCAGGTCTTCCTGACTCCAGGCCCCGTACTCTATCCACTGAGCCATCTAGTTGTCCACATTTACTTCATAGTATCATAAATTAGAGCTGGAAGGAATTGCAAAAATCATGTAGTCCAGCTCCCTCATTTTACAGATGAGGAAACTGAGACTCAGAGAAGCTAAGTGACTTGTTCAGGGTCAGACTGGTTCAGAAGCAACAGAATTTGAAGTCAGGTCCCATGATTCCAACTCCTATATTCTTTCCATTGAATCAGTAATGGCAATGGAGATAAAGAAGATTGAGGGCAATCCACAGAGACAAGTTAGGACAGCAAAAATAACAAACCTGTGTACAAGGGACCTGGTTACTAATTGACTGTGTGAGGTGAGGGAGAGGGAAGGATACAAGATGACACCAGTTTCCAACATAGAGATCTTAGATGAATGATCAAAATATGAGAAAAAAAATTAATGATTGGGGCGGCTAGGTGGCTCAGTGAATAGAGCACGGGCCCTGGAGTCAGGAGGACCTGAGTTCAAATTTGGCCTCAGACACTTAACACAAAAAAATTAGCTGTATGACCTTGGGCAAGTGTCTTAACTCCAATTTCCCTACCTTCCCCCTCCAAAAATAGCAAAAAACAAACAAAAAAAAAAAACTGATCAAAATGAGCCAAAAATAAACACTAGCTCTACCGTTAGTGGTCCAAGAGGCAGTGTGGTGTGGCAGTTAGAACACTGGATCTAACTGGAATCATGCATTCAACTCCTGACTCAGAAACTTGATGAGTGATGCTGGCCAAATCACTTAACTTTTATGTGCCTCAGTTTCCTCATTTTTAAAATGGGAATAATCACCCCTAACTCACAGGGTTCTAATGAGAAACAAATGAAATTATGAATCAAGTACTTTTCAAACATTAAAAGAGATATATAGATGTCAGAGATTGTTATTTTTAATAATGAATTGATCAGGAGTAACAGGTCCCTCTATCTAGCACCTTCTGTTTTGCCTAAGACCAATCTTCCCACTCCTATGCTGTGCCTAGGATTCCCTGCTCTCTCAATCCTCCTCACTTCCTTCAAAGGCCTTCTGAAACAACCATACTCCTGGAATGTGAAAAGTGGAAAGGACTTCAGAGAGCATTTAGTAAAACACTATTGTTTTACAGAGGTGGGAAACTGAGCCCCAGAGAAGGGACTTATCCAAGATCGCACAGCTAATGAGAGGCAGAATCTGTGTGGAAACCAGGTATTTTGATTCTAAGTTCCCTTCACTGAGATGCCTGTATTACAGAGAATTCCTAGCTGGCTCATGTAGTCTTAAATGAGAGGCCAGGTGACTAGCCTCCCTCTTTGATATTCTAGGGATAATTAACCCCCTCTGCAAGTTTTGAGCCCGAGGGTCAACTGTTGACTTTAATTAGGTCTTCCTTGGCCTCATCTCTTCCATCTAATAAGCAAACATGACTTTAGTTTGTACTTCTCCATTAGCCCAATTAAATGTAGGCACCAAAAAATGTGGGACTTGAAAAGATTCTCCACAGGCTCTGTCTTGTGAAGTGGGGAGAGCGGCTGGTAAAACCCTGAAAGACTCGACCTGCTGGCCAGCAGCGGTGCTGGCTGGCACCAGCTCTGGGCAGGGATGTCACAAGGAGTCCTAACACGTAGATTTAGAAGAGAGGAGAACCAGCTTCCACTTTATAGAAAAGAGACCATCTTTTGGGCCTAGAGCCAGAAAGGGTTTTAGTGATCAGCAGATCTCTGGCACAGGCCTAGAGAGGTAAAATAACTTCCCTAGCGTCACATAGATAAGTCCCAGTCCTGGATTTGAACCCTGGTCTCCAAATTCAATCCTTTTAGTAGCTACTTGACCTAGGTCAGGCTTGACATAAGTCAAGCTACCACTGCGTTTGACCTTCTACTTCAGACACTTAGCTGTCTGATCCTGAAAAAGTCCTCTCTGGGTCTCATTTTCCTCTTCTGAAAAATGAGGGATTTGAACTTAATAGACCCCTAAGGGTCCCTTCCAGTTCTAAACTTATAAATCTTATCATCTTAATTTACATTCAAACAATGATTAGATTCTACTCTCAATCCTCCCACTGAATACCTAGGATCCTAGCTTGGACCAAGAATCATAGCTGTAGTGCTGGAGGGAAACTCTCACTTATCTAACCCACCCTCTTCATTTTACACGTGGGGAAACTGGGGCCCATAAATGATTTGTTCAAGGTCACACAAGTAGTAAGTGGCAGAGTCAAGATTCTAAACCCAGGTTACCTGACTCCATGTTCACCACTCTTTGGGCAAGTCACTTTTCTCTGACTCTTTTTGCCTTTGTAAATGGAATGATTGAACTAATATTCTGTTTTTTTTTTTTTAATTCCTCTTTTGAAAACTATGCTTGATTTTTATAAGAAATATATCACAATAATATCACAATATTATTGTACTATAAGAAATGATGAGCAGGATGCTTTCAGAAACACCTGGAAAGACTTGCACAGGCTGTTGCAAAGGGAAATGTACTGTGTGCAAAGTAACAGCAATATTATAAGATGATCAGTTGTGAATAAATTAGCTATTCTCAGCAATACAATGATCTAAGACAACTCTTAAGGACTCATGATGAAAATTGCTATCTATCCCCAGAGAAAGAACTAGTGGTGTCTGAATATAGATTGAAGCGTTTTTTTTTTAAACTTTATTTTTCTTGAGGCTTTTTTTGTCTATGTTTTCTTTCACAAGATTATTATTATGGATATATTTTGCATGACTATGTATAACGTATTGAATTGCTTGCTTTCTCAATGAGGGGAGGTGGGGTAGAGAGGGAGGGAAGGAGAGAATTTGGAACTCAAAAATTTTTAAAATGAATGTCAAAAACTGTTTTTACATGTAACTGGGGGAAAATAAAATACTAAATTTAAAAATGAGAAAAAAAATATATCACAACCAAATGTAATTCGAAGAATCACAGAATTTAAGAGTTGGAAAGAAACTCAGCAGCCATCTAGTCCAACCCACCTACACACAAAAAGAATCCCCCCTATAATGTACCCAACAAATGGCCATCCAGCCTCTCTACTTGAAGACTTTTAAGGAGAGGGAATTTGTATTTTATATTTTATTTAGTTATAGTAGAATGAATGAATGCCATAGTAGCAATGACCTCTTTCTCAGATAATACTGCTTTGGAACACTCCAAAATATCACCCTTTGCATAGTTATCCATCCCTTGCCCCAAGTTCCTATTGTCTACAAATACCATGCATGCCAAATTAAATAATAATCAATAATAGCACTCTTTCAGAAAACCATAGGGGGGAAAAACTTTCTGCTTGAATAAGTTTTGGATTCAACCTTGTTAGAGGAGGTATGGTGTACCAGACAGGGAGTTGTTGACACTGGAGTCATTGGAAGCCAGGCTGAAATCTCACTTCTGGTACCCATTAACCATAGGAGCCTGTATAAGCTAAACCAAACATTGAGAGCCCTTCAATCCATCTACAACTGACAACTCTGTCTAGAAGATCCCGTCTCTATCAAAGTATCCCAAATTTTTTACCTTTTAGCTCAGGTCAAATTGTCATTATTTCTGACATAGTCCTGTTATAGAGATGTAATATGTGGTATAAGAACTAACAGTGGTCTTGGGAGGCTTAGCCCCCAAATGAACTGGATAGCATTAGCACTAACTGTGCGACCTACCCCTTACCCCCTGGCCACCAGTCCAACCCTGCAAGATTACCCAAAATAAGAGCATTGGTATCCTTCCTTGTATTAAGACTTGTAAATCCAGCCTTTCCATATTCCTGGCAGGGAGGTCATTTCCCCTTTCCCAAACTTCCAGGGTAGAGCCACATTCCCATCTATGTCTTCACTGAGTTCTCTGAATACTTGATTGTGGGTAATCCATTTATCCTCTCTAGAACTGTTTACTCAACTGTTAAATGAGGATAATACTGATCCTACATGCCAACATACAGGTTTGTTGAGTGGGAGAAAAGAGTTTGTAAACTGATGTGAATTAATAATCTCCAAATAGGCAAAGAGGGTAAGAAATGTAATGATACTTATCAGGTTTATTTTAATTCATACATTTCAAAGAATAACAGTAGAAAACACATCCATGCTATATGAAAATTCAGGTCTGCACAAATTCTGTTTACAGGCAAAGGCAAGTGGGGACATTATTGACAGCAGCTGCAACTCTCGCTCTGGGGGGCTTTGCAGACACAGCTCTGGGCACACTTGGTACAACCTGCTGGGCAGCAGGAGCAGCAGCCTGAAAAGGAAAGATGGGAGGTGAATATGAGAGTCCCTGACTTGAGAGTCTGGCAGGGTCCAGCCCCAGGGATGTTTATGGGGATGGGTTTCAGAAGCAAGAATCGGAAGTCAGCTTACCAGGTTCCTCATGGAACATTTAGGGGACTTTGTACCACTAGAAAATGATCCCATGGGCCTCCTTCCCTCCCTGACCACCTCTCCTCAACACAGGGCTACAAAGGAATCTCTCTGAGGGAGCAAGGTCTATTTAATTGAACCCATGAAAAGTCTTCCCTCCTCCCCCTACCCCCACCCTGAAAATACTCACTCTTCTTGCAGGAGGTACACTGGCATGATTTGCATTTGCAGGAGCCTGCACAGGTGCAAGAGCCACCTTGAGAGAAAAGGAGAACCAAAGAGAGTCAGAAAAGAGAGAGCATCTCCCTAGACAAATTTAGGAGTAGTGCCAGACCTGAGATCTTCCCACTACCCCAGAAAGGTATCATCTCCCATCAGAAATCAGAGGCCCAAACCCTCATCTTAACTGCTCTCTATAGCAAGAAATCTGCCACTTGCCCTTTTCCTAAGGGAGGAACCCTAAAGCCTGTCCTTGGTTCAAAAGAGCATTTCTCAAGTCTACCTGATCCCTGGGGCCATGACGTTTAAGCATATTTGTGGTTTATAGCTTTAATTCCAAAAAGCGAAGGAGAAAGGATGAAAAGTTTTCTAGCACTTCATTTTATTTTATTCTCTAGCACTTCATTTTACAACAAAATCAATCTCCTTTCCCCGAATTACTGCCTCTTTTCTCCTCAGCCAACAGTCTGGTTCCCACACCAAGCCTAAGCTGTCCCAGGACCAGCAGAGAATCTCTGGCCTGTGGGTTGTCTCCAGAACCCAGGGAATCCTTACCATTCTCGCAGCTACATTTGGGGTCCATGGCTGGCAGGCAGATGTCAGACACGCAGTTCTCAGAGGGGAAGGATGAACGGGAGAAAGTTGTATTGGAGGGCGGAATTGTATCTTCTCATTTATAGGGAAAGGACCTGGAGAGCGAGCGCAAAGACCCGCCCTTTTTCCCTCCTCCTCCCCTCGACCCAAGGCCAGCCACCTGCACACAGCCCCGGGGTTGTGCTGACTCATGGGCTCTGACCTCAAGATTGGTCGCGGGTGCAGATTTCTCCGAACCCTGTAGCCGAGTGCAGATTCTAAAGCACCCGGGCACCCGAGGGGCTGTGTGCAGAGCCGAGAGTACGTGCTGCCGACCTCGGTGCTGTCCTCTGCTCCTTGTTTACCAGTGAAGCCCCTAGAACCCCGAGGTTACCAAAACAACTCCTGCCCCCACCCGCCCACCTTTCCTCCTTTCTGCTAAGACCGCTAAGTATAGCCTTTCTTTACACCTAACAGGGAAGTGGCGGCTGTTTTCCCCTAACCTCCACGTATCACCAGGTTTGCGCTACCCGGTTCGCATCTATGCCTTCCCAGTGTTCTCAGTGAACCCTCAGTGGGGAGGGAGTGCCTCCCATCCATCTCAGAGATTTTGCAGGATCCACTCTCTTGGCTAGCTGTTAAGAGATGTGGGGAAAAGCAGGGTTTAGAAGCCGTCGGGGAGGGAAACCTAGCTGGAGTTTAGAGGCATATGGAAAGATGGAATGTGAATTCTCTTAGGCAGTCCTTAAAGCTGGGAAGGGAATAAGCATTTTTTTTTAAATTTAATTTTTTTTTCAATTACATGAAAACAAAAAATTTTTTAAACATTTGTGAGTTCCAAATTCATTCTATCCCTGTCCTCTCCTTTCTTGAGAAGGCAAGCAGTTTGATATAGATTATACATGTGTTGTTATGCAAAGCATTTCCATATTAGCCACAGTATAAAAGAAAACAGATCCCCAAAAAGCCTCCAAGAATAATAAAAAAAAATTCAAAAAATTTTTTCAATCTTCATTCAGACTCCATAAGTTCATTCTCTGAAGGTAGATAGCATTTTTCATCCATTTTTCATCATAAGTCCTTCAGAATTGTATTGGATCATTGTATTTCTGGGAATAGCTAAGTCATTCAGAGTTGCTCATCGGCCAATATTGCTATTACTGCCTATGATGTACTCTTGGTTCTGCTCATTTCTCTTTGTCTCGGTTCATGTAAATCTTCCCAGGTTTTTCTGAAAGCATCCTGCTTATTATTTTCTTTTCTTTTTTTTTCTTTCTTTCTCTCTCTCTCTCTCTCTCTTTTTTTTTTTTTTTGCTTTTTGGAGGGGGAAGGTAGGGCAATCGGGGTTAAGTGACTTGCCCAAGGTCACATGGCTAGTTTTGTGTTAAAGTGTCTGAGACTGGATTTGAACTCAGGTCCTCCTGACTCCAGGGCCGGTGCTCTATTCACTGTGGCACCTAGCCACCCCTCATTGCTTTCTTAAAGCACAATAGTAAGAAACAAACATTTATATAGCAACTACTATGTGCCAGATACTGTAGAGAGCTTAAAGCTTGATCAGGCATTGAAGATCACCAATCATGCTGACTTTTTTCTTGCCATTAGACTTTGATGACTCTAGAAGAATGAGGCTGACCTTTGTGCTACTCTACCTCACTTAAATCCAATTCACCCATAAGTCAACACAAAACCCCGTGATATTATTGGTCCTCTTTGAAAATGAAAGTTGAACAACAAAAAAAAGATCCTATTATTATCCACATTGTATAGGAAATTGAGGCAGCTAGAGGTGAAATGACTTGTCCAGGGTCATGCAGCTAGTAAACTGAGGCTGGATTTGATCTATCCACTGAAGATGGTGTTCAAAGCCAGTTGTGCAAGGGCTGTTGGTTTTCCTGGTGTGTAACTTTCATCCTGACTGAAGGTGTTTCTCATCTTTGGCCAGTTTTACTTTTTTCTCTAGATGGATAGCAAATCTCTTCTCTCAGTGGTCAGCAATCCCAAACTGGGGTCACTTTGTCCCTTGTGGTTTACTTAGTCCTCCTCCTCGGGGAGGATTAAAATTCCTTTCTTCATTCCATTCATTTAAAATTTACTGAGTATTGTCGACCTTTAGAAAAAGTTTGGTTAAAGGAGACAAACAAATAGTAATATAAAATTATATTATTTATTCGTTATTCCCTTAAGGCTAGCAGTACTTGCACAAGGAGTGCAGGACTAAAGTCCTGACTGGTGAACAGAGGAATCATAAGACTTTTCATACATTTTCAGAACCATCCCAATTCAGGATGATCATGTCACAAAACTTTATGACTTTCATTTGTTACCATCTATATGTGAAAAAGAGTTCCTTGGTTGAAAATGCAAATTGACGACGACCAGAGCAGGGTCTATTTACATTTTATGGTCTCAGGATGTCTGTTTTGCTCTCATGTGGAGTAAGTCCCAAGATAAGGGGAATCTCATCTCTGGTCTTCGAAGTCACTAATACAGGGAAAGGCATTTTTAGATCAATCAGAGCAGTTTGTTTGATTAAATCAGACTTTGGCTGAAATCAGTATGTACTGGTGCAAGGCCCTGTACTAGTACTACAGAGGATGTAGAGATAAAAACAGCCATTTGCCCCTAAAGTGCTCCCAATCTAGCAGAAGAACAGATGTGTTCAGAAATGTATCTTTAAGGTCCCTTCCAATGGTAACATTCTATGATCTCCTATGGCAGAAAGAGTGGCAATGTGGTGAACTGGAAAGGGTGCTGGATTTGGAGTTGAAACACCTCAATTCAATCTGTGGGATCTTTAGGAAATCCCTTAATCTGGGTTTCAGTTTCCCTATTTGAAAAATGGTGTTGAATTAGACCATAGCTGACCTCTGAAGCCCCTTCCATCTCTAAATCTGTGATCCTAAGTGCATATTAGAGGTATAAATAAAGTGGGATGGGAACTCAGAGCTGGGGCTCCAGATTTGGGAACTACGGGAGTTGGGTTGTGGGGAGGAAGGGGAGATACTTTGTCACATTGCATCTACCCCAGAAGGAAGGAACAAGATCTGAGTCTGGATTGATTTCTCTTACTAGCTACTTGCAGGCCTTGTTTTATAAACTACACATTCTGGTCCTATGCGATTTAACATCTGATTATATTCTGTACTGATCTCTAAATGACTCCAGTAGGTACATCTCACTTTCTCAGCAAGATTGCACACTCTTTGAGGATAGGGGCAACATCTTAATTGTCTGTATCACTACAATGCCACAGTGCTAGGCACATTTTTCCCCCATTGGACCTATGAATTGATTGGTATAGGGAAGTTGGGGAATTCTCCCTTTGCAGATCAGCAACTGCAATTTACAATCCTAAGGAGTTGTCTGAGGACAATGAGAGATTAAAGTTTACTCCATGGTCACTCAGCCAAGAGGTACCAGAGGCATGACTTAAACCCATATTTTTCTGATTGCAAGGCCAGCCCCTCTTATGCTATATTATGCACTGTCTCTCCTTAGGCACATAGCAGGTGTCTAAAAGTATTGGATAAAATACTGAGAGTCAGGCATCAGCTTTTCAGGGCAATTCAATTCTACATACATTCATTCAGTAAGCACCAACTATGTGCGAGACCTGTCCAAGGCATTGAGAATATAAAATAAAACACAGGCCTTATCCTCAAGAAGTTTACAAATCTAATTTGGGAAGAAGTACACAAAAAATTGATAAAAAGGAAAATGAAATGAGTGCAAAAGCTACATATTATTTTTTTTAAAAATGAGGAAGAAAAAGATCACTTCCACTCTGCAGTGGGGGATCAGGGTAGAGATCCCTGCATGGTAGAGATAGCATTTGAGTTGGGCTTTGAAGGGAGGAAGGTCCTTCAGCAAGTGGAGACTTAGGTGTAGGGGGGGAAATAGTAGAGAGCTTGCTCTAGGTATGGATGGAGGCTGGTATGAGCAGAGGTGTAGAGACAGTACTTTAAGGTCTTTTGGTCGAAAAAACTGACAAAGTATGTAGAATGGAGAGAGAGACAAAGGAGAGGGCCCTTGACCCAGAAAGGAATCTTCTTTTCTTCTCACCTTAATCTCCACAAATGTCTCCAATTCAGGGAAAGCAGAGATGAGATTCACTATTAAGAAGTTACTTTAACAAAGGGGCAGATTACTGACATCTTGCTGAAACAAAAGAAGATAGACATAATAATAACATTTATACAGCATTTACAATTGGCAAAGCATTTTGAAAGAGGTGAGGGTAACCTGCCCATAATTACTAAGAGAAAGTGAGACTGGTGACTTTGCACAGACTTAAATCCAATTCACTTGCATGTCATGACATCACCTTTCTGACTTCATGGTCTTCTTCAAGAAGGAAGGCCAAACAACATCTGCTCCATCTAGCATGCCCCCTGGATGCCTTGAAAAGTCTTCCCAACTTACTGAAGGAAGCTTTAGGGGGTAGGGATGGGGATGGGGGTGGAAGGGTCAACAGAAGATGAAAAGGTGACTGTAGGCCGATTCTTTCCAAATTCACCTCGTGAGAAGTCTTTATTTCATGTTTCTCTTTGTGTCTCTGTCTCTCCCTGTATCATTTTGTCTCGATCTCTCTTTACTCCCATTCCTCATGATCTGTGATTGGCAGCACATATATTCGTACTCATGTCTGGGTAATGAGTTGCCCAGAAATGCGTCATTCTTATGTGTAAGGGTTATGGGATTTAAAGATCTTCCATGCCCCATTGGACTTGCTGACGTAGCAGGAAGGGGCAGAGCAAGAGGAAGCGGAAGCCAAGCTGGAGTTCCTGCGGTGGCTGGCGGTGGCGGCGACGGTGGCGGCAGCAGCAGAGGCAGCGGCAGCGCAAAGCCCTTTTTGAGTTAACCAGAATTTCTGCTAAGGACTCCTGCTGAGGACTGCCAGGGGCCGGAGCTGCTGGGAGTGCACTTCCCGGACGCTGGATGGTTGCTGTGAGTGGGGAGAGGAGGACCTTTGTCTGAGGTAGCCTGTTCTGTTTTAAAGGCTTGAAAATGTGGGTGCTTTCTACTTTATCTACCTGTGCCAATATCATAACTACTCTGATGGCTTTCACTTTCTGGTTTTGGGACTCAGTCTTTTGGTATCTTAATAAATTTTCTAGTTTATTTCCCCATATGGCAAGCATGATGTATTTTGTGATGGATAATTATATCAGCATATTTGTAATCTCCATAGGCATTGTGAATATGGCATTGCTGATACATTATGCCATAAGGAAAGTGAAAAAACAAAACAAAACAAAACCCCCCACATTTCTGTAAGTTCATATTTAGGATACAGGAAGTCAAGGGAATAAGAGGATGGGGGAGGAGAAGAAAAGTCGGAGAGAAATTAAGATTTGCTCTCAGATGGATGTTATCACCATGGACAGAACCCTTGCAGTTGGACATACTGAATGAAAACTTCCTCCCAACTATTTGCCTCAGGCTCATATTTTCTACACTAGAGAATCCAGAACAGTGCAGTCAGTCTGTAAAGTAAACACAGATCCTGGTCCGGTGAGAGAGGATATTCAGAGAGTCCTGGGGCTCTTCCAAGCCTGAGGTACCTCCTCTTCCCCCAGAGCCAGGGTCAGGGTACAGGCTTGTGTCCAGTTGAGTTTTCATTCTTGGTGTCCATTCTATTCTAATGCTTTGAGAAAAATTCATCTGTGACTTTTCTGTGTACCAATTATCTATTTACCAGAATATTTGAATCACCAAGACATGCCACTGATTAAAATAACCAGTGCCTTTGAAGGTGGTCCAGTGGATACAGTGTCAGCTTGGAGTCAGGAGGACCTGAGTTCAAATCCAGCTTCAGATACTTACTAGTTTACTTAATATACACAATTACTTAGTTATTTACAGTTTCCTCTTTTGTAAAATGAGCTTGAATAGGGAAATGGCAAATCACTCCAGTATCTTTGCCAAGAAAATCCCAGATGGAGTCAGGAAGAGTTGGAAACAACTAATTGACTCAACAATGCTTTTCTGATTCTCTTTTTCCTGTTTCTCTTTTCTGACCCTTTAAGCCCAAGACACAGCTAGGCAGCTCAGTAGTTAGAGGGCCATTCACTTTAAGCAGTTGTAGTAGTGACTAGGGAGCATAGCATGGTCCTGAATTCTATGCTGGTCTTTCTAGGCAGTTGAGAGTGGAGAAGTTTCTGAGAATTGAAGAAAGAGGTTAATGTGGTCAGGTAGTTATGAGGCTGCAGTCTTGCTCTCTGCCCCCTCTCCTACCCCCCCCCCCAAAGAAAGTATTAGTGTGACAGGTATCACAGCCCCTATGTGGCACAGAAGATAGAATGCCTAGCCTGGAATCAGGAAGACCTGCCTGGGCAAGTCACTTAACCCTGTTTGCCTCAGTTTCCTCATCTGTCAAATGAATTGGAGAAGGAAATGGCAAAGCACTTCAGTATCTTTGCCAAGAAAACCCCGAATGGGATCACAAAGAGTCGGAAACAAACTGGAAAGCAATAATCATGATGGTAGGTGATATTGCCCACATCTGGCTCCTTCTCTTGCTTTCTTCAATTTACAAATTGTAATAGGTTATTAATTAATTAACTAGTACAGTATGTTATCTTACCACCAACGGGTTCTATCCTTGGGCCATTCCAGTGGGTTTTTTAGAACAGTTAGTGCATCAGCTCAAACTTTTCCTAATGACCAGTCTCCCTCACTATTCAGTAAATCGTGATCTGAAATGATTTAACCACAAGTAACCTATTTCCCACCACCCTCCAGGTCATTGTCTTTTGTGCCTGAAGCTATACTATAAGACCCCAGAAAAGATTTTCAACTTTTTCTGTATTCTGGACACTTTTGGCCTTCATGAAGTCCCCAGACCCTTCTGAAAATGATGTTTTTCTACCTCTTCATGGAAAGGTGATGGAATCAATACATAGAATACAACATTCATTTTTGGATATAGCCATTTCAGGAATTTGCTTTGCTCCTCTACACATATTTGTTACAAAAGCTTTATTTATTTTTTCTTTCTTTGTTATTCAATTGGTTGGGGTGGAGAGGAAATAAATGCTCATTAAAAACATCAAATTTTTAAGAATAAAGAATATTTTAAAATAGAGAAGAAAATTATTTTATTAAATAGATAAAATTAAATATAAAGGATTACCAAGGAAACCAATTTTACCAAAAGGCAGTTATCAAAATATTTTTTCAAAAAAACCAAAAAGCCTCAAGTTCATGGACTTAATCAAGGTTAAGAAACCTTGATGTAGAGGAATAACTTGGAATATGCTGAAAAATGACCAAAATAGGAAATTCCCCATATTTCTTTTTTCTGGACTCCCTCCTTTCCCTTTTCCCTTTCTCCCCAAGTCCTACATTTGTCAACCTCCCTTTTAATTTATTCTTTCCCCTCCTCCCTTGTTCAGAATATTTGATAATTTACTTTTTCTTAATAATCATATGGTTTATTGCAAGAACAAGGCAACAAAAATGTAGCAAAATAAGATAAAACAGAGTTGTAAGAATATGTGAATTGCAAGCTTCAGTATTAACTGCCCTTCTCCATGCCCACCTCTCCCCACCTGGTTAAAGAAGATAAAGACTTCTAAAGGATTTGGTGCCCTCTACCACAAGTTATTGCTGGTAATAAGCCTGTACTCATGTCCACCATTCATCTCTCCATTGCACCTCAGGTTGCCAGCAAGTCTGATATTTGTAGGTTGTGGTATGTAATGGTTCACAGCCTCATGACATAACAAGACAATTGGTATTTCAAGACAATTTTGTGTTTCAGGGAATCGTTTGGGATCCTTGAAAGCATTTGTGCAGTTTCCCCAATGCCTTCTCTCTGATTTTTATTCAGTTTTAGGCTCAGCTAATTTCCCATCTGCAGTACTATCTTGGATAGATCTAGAAAGATCTAAGGGCCTAGCTCAAAGTAAATGCTTCTTAAATGCTTATTGAGGACATGACTGAATGTGTACTGAGTATTTTATACATTGTTAGAAAAGGTCAGATGGTTTCGCTAAATTTTATTCTTTTACAAGGGAGAATTTGATTTGAGAGAGGGGAATATTTCTAGAAATGGCAATAAACGACATCACTGAAAGATATTTTAGAAAAACAGGTATATAAATAATCTAACTCAAAAGGCTGACCATCCATCTGGATGTCATGGTCTAGACCAGACAAATATCAGCCTAGGGCTCACAGGGGGCTATCTCTAGCTGTCCTGATCTACATCTGGTCACTGGACCCAGATGACTTCAGAGGAGAAAGTGAGGTTGATGACTCTGCACAGCCCTCCCTCACTTAAATCCAATTTACTTGCAAGTCATGGCATCCTCTTCCTGAAGTCATGATTCTCTTCAAGAATGAAGGACAAAGGGCAGCAGTGAATAGAGCACCAGCCCTGGAGTCAGGAGGACCTGAGTTCAAATTCAGCTTCAGACACTTAACACTTACTAGTTGTGTGACCTTGGGCAAGTCACTTAACCCCAATTACCCTGCCTTCTTACCCCCCCCCAAAAAGAATGAAGGACAAACCACAACCACAAGGGCTCACAGTGTTCCTAGCTGTGGCCTGAACCAGATTAAAATGTAACTAGGAAATATTTAACAAGTTAAATAAAAATACAATAATAATAAATAATCACACAACAATGATAACATTTACATAGCACTTACTATGTGCCAGACACTGTGCTAAGCACTTTACAATTATTATCTAATTAGATCCTCACAACAAGGTCCCCATTTTGCAGTTGAGGAAATTGAGGTAAGCAGTTTAAATGACTTGCCAGGGACACAGAAGTAGTGACTTCAAGCTCCATCTGCTGTGCCATCTGGCTATTTAACATGGAGGAGACTGAAGGTTTTCTTTCTTTCTCCCCCTTTTCCTCAGTTTTTACAAAGGGATAATGACCTCAGTGATATAGCTGGAACAGGCGTACAAGCTGCCTCCCCCTCCCCAGTTCATGGCCAAGGTGGCACGAATGTGGCTGAGGAGGGAGCCTTCAGGTCACTTCCAATGATCACTCCTTGTCCCTCCGGTCATTGATACTGGGTTGACTGGAAAACCTTGTCATGCTCTAGCTCTGCAATTTCTGTGCCTACCCTCCAGACCAAGGTTGGAGACTCGACTCTCTCCACCTAGGATGGAAAAGAACAAATTAAAAGATATATTTATCTGTGGATATGTGCTATTAACATTACCATTACCTCTTTGGTACAAATAAGCACATACATGTGTATACATATACACACATATACAAATATGTATAGAATTCAAATATCTACATAAAATGTATATAATACATAAATAACACAATAACAAAGCCTCTTTGCTGGGAGTAGCATCTACTTCCCTGGCTTACATAGATTTTTCAGGCCTGCTTAGGATTCACAGCCAGTGAGTGGCATTCTGCATCATTTAAAGGAATCGCCGAGATAGCCTGTCCCTATCAGGAAGCTAGCTTAGGGTGATGGGCAGCTAAGGAGCGCCAAGAGGTCAGCAAGGCTTTGAGGAATCAGCCTGGGCAGGATGGAAGAAATTGAGTCAGGGATTGCTTTTTAACCCGCAGCAAGATGGGGGGTAGGGCAGCTAGTTGGCATTGTAGGTAGAGTGCCAGGCCTCGAATCCAACCTCAGATACTTCCTAGCTGTGTGACCCTGGGCAAGTCACTTAACCCTGTTGACCTCAGTTTCTTCTTCTAATTGTGAACAAACTTTGTCCCCTGACACCAAGTTTAAATTTGTTTCTTTGCAGCATCCATCCATCACTCCTGCTTTCCCCTTCTGAGACCAAGCCAAACAAATTTAATCTCTTTTCTACATGACAACAGTTTGAATGCTTGGAGATAGTTGTTACAGCCTCATTTCTTTTTGTCAGTTAATCATTTTAATCAGATAGTGATATGACATAGACTCAAGGACTTTCATCATCCTGGTTGTCTTCCTCTGGATACACTCAGTGTTTCTTAAAATGTGGCTTCAGAACCGAACACAATTCTCTAGAAGCTTCCTACTTAGGCAGAGTACAGAAGGACTCTTACCTCCTCTCTCCTGGAAGTTCTGCCTCTCCACACAGCTCCAGATCTCATTAGTTGTCAGTTTGCTTTGGGTTGGTTTTGGGTTTTTAACTGCCACATGCCATTGTTGACTTATATTGAGCTTGCAATTCATTAAACCCCTAAGATGTTTTCCAAACAAGCTGCTACCTAACCATGCCTTCTCCTTGTATTTGCACTGTGACAAAATAATAATAATAGCTTAGATTTCTTAAGCTCTAACATAAGACTTTACATTTATCCATATTGAACTTTATCTTACATTCAACTTAATACTTTATCTCTGCAGTTCTCAAATGTTAAATCTCAAGAGCCCCTTTACACTCTTAGATATTATTGAGGACCCCCAAAAGCTTTTGTTTATATGAGTTATATTTATCAATTTACTATATTAGAAATAAAAGCTGATAAAACTTAAAATATTAATAATTCATTTAAAATAACAATTATTTAAAATTTAAAACCCATTACATGTCAACTTTTTTAGTGAAAAATAATTATATTTTCTAAATTATAGATATATTATTTAGATATTAGATTATATTTAGATATACTATATCTAATTATATTTTATATATAAATATATGTTATCACATGTACATATAAATATATTATATATAACTATATTTTCTAAAATAAAAAACGTAGGGTCATACAGCTGGTAGGCATCATTTTGATTTTACAAATGTAAATGGCAAATTGCTTTTGCAATTAGTTGGTATAGAGGTAGAGCACCAGGCCTTGAGTCAGGACGACCTGAATTCAATAGCTTTGTGAACCTGAGCATCGCTTAGAGTCTGCCTATTTCCTCAACTGTAAAAGAGGGGTAATAATAGTACCTGCCTTCCAAGGTTGTTGTGAGGCTTAAATAAGAGAGTAACTATAAAGGATTTAGTGTAGGGCCCGGCACAGAGTGAGTGCTATATAAATGTTAGCTATCATGTGGTTGCTATTCTGCATCAGTGCAAATGTCAATGCAGTGTGCCAGGATAAATTACGAGATTCCAAAGAGTTACCCAATACTTTGAATATTTCAGCAGTGTTTGTGTTTGTCGTCAAGCATTTGCATAAAAGATTCCATTCAATGATTGAGTACAACTTTGCTGGAATACAGGCATAATGAGTCCAGCCACATCCGTGGTAAGGCAAAAAACCAGTTCTGCAGATATGATATTAACTCAGTCTTTGTGTTTGTAGCTAAATACTTTTAAAATAAATTATTTACTTATTTTTAACATTCATTTTTTTAAAAATCCTGAGTTCTGAATTCTTTACCTTCTTCCTGGCCCTCCCTGTCCATTGAGAAGGCAAGCAATATGATATCAGTTATACATGTGAAATAATACAAAACGTATTTCCATATTAGCCATGTTACAAAAAAGAAAAATTATACTTCACTCTGTAGTCAGAGTTCACCAGTTCTCTATCTGGAGGTAGATAGCATTGTTCATCACGAGTCCTTCAGAATTGTTTTAAATCATTATATTGGTCAGAATAGGTAAGTCTTTCACAATTGATCATTGTTACAATATATGTTTGCAGCTAAATTTTTAATACACAGGTCATGTAGTCTCTGGAAAACCCCTCTGTAACCTTGTGAGAGAATGAGAATGAAAAAGACAAGGAAAAAAAACAACTTAATATTAGTATGAAAACTGTTTTGACTTCCTTTGACACCTTTTCATTTTGTTTTTATTTATTTTTTGTTTTCAACATTCACTTATATAAGATTTTGAGTTCTAAATTTTTCCTCCTCCTTTCCTTCCTCCCTCCCCAAGACAACATGCGATCTGATATAGGCTATACATGTATGATCATATTAAACGTATTTCCACATTAGTCATGCTGTGAAAGAAGAATCAGAACAAAAGGGAAAAACCATGAGGAAGAAAAGAGAGAGAGTGAATAGTGTCTGCATTCAGACTCCATTGTTCTTTCCCAGGATGTGGATAGCATTTTCCATCATGAGTCTTTTGGAATTATGTTAGATCATTGCATTGCTGAGAAGAGCTGAGTCTATCAAAGTTGGTCATTGCCTTTGACACCTTTTTTGGATCCCTCCTCTTGATGAAGTTTTGGGGTGCTGGGACCCCAATAATGCCAAGGCAGAGTTGCCTAGAATGAATTCACCCATTTAAGCCTTCTCTTAATCAAATGGCAAAGAGTTTATTGTCATGCTTTAGCAAAAGCGGGCAAGGGTCCATATAGGAATTTGCAAGAGACTGAGCATGATGCTGGGGTTTATATGGAAAAGGGGCATGGGAAAAGAATGCCAGGGATACTAATTAGGTAGTCTAAAATTTTATATATATATATATGTTATATATATAATTATGTATATAATAATCATCATTCCTCAATCCAGGTGTCTTTGGGAGCTATGGATGGGAAAGTATAGGGAGTATACATAGAGGGAGCTGTCAGAGGCTTGGGTATCTGGCAGGAGGAAGAGTCCTTGGGCCAGCCACAGACAAAAATCCTTGTGTGAGGCACCCCTCTGTATGTCCTGATAAGAGAATATATTCTGCAACAAGTGAAAATTTTCTCACAGGACATGGGCCTGCTAAGAAATCGGGAGGCTTCCAGACAAATGATCTTCGGGTTGGGGCCCAAGCGCCCTATCACTCTCTCACCCAGCTTTGTGTCACATGCAAATTTTATTTCATGACATTTATGCCTCTGCTAAAGTCATTGACAAAAATGTTAAACAGCATAGGGCCAAGCCACAGATCCCCTGGCTCTCTGTTGAAGAGGGAGGAGAGCTATACCTCTCATAAAACTGACAAGACTCAATTTGGGTCTGTGTAGTTCAGTCCTGCTACTGTCATCATTCCTCAACAGTTTGTCCAGTTATTTTTATTCTCTTTTAGATCTAGGAACTTTTCTCCCAGAGAATTACTGTCAGCACTTCAGTGAAAGGTTTCAAAGGTAGCTCTGATTTGACCAGAGAGGCTTTGCATTTTCAGAAAGGCCTACGAAAGGAGGAAGGGTCCAGGGCTTATACTGCATTATTCACCAGACAGGGCTAATGCCTCTTTTAATTAGTTGTTCAAAAGACAATCTTTCACCTCCACTCATCCAAGAGGCTTTAGTCTAGAGAACCTGGGTGGGAGTGAGAGCTCAGAATACAAAACTATATTTTCATTTGAATAGAGTTTGGTTTGGGGGCCTTCTGGATTCCAGCCAAGTATGTACAGTCTGGTTTGTAGCTTTGGATTCCTAAATCTCCCTCTCTCTCCCTTGTCCTCTCACCACCTTCCCCCTTTCCCCCTCCGCCCAAGTTTTCCCTTTGTATGAACCTGGGAATGTAAGACATTCATTCTTCACATTGTGATCTGTGCTGGGGGTACCTAAAGAAAAAAAATCAGATTTTCAATGCCATATCCCCTTTTAGTATTCCATCCCCACCTGACCATGTCCAGGAGGTAATAGCACTGGGCCAATTCCTTGTTATATGTCTGAACTCTGAAACTTTACCTATTCTCATTTTACAGTAAGGGTGAAATGTTCAGATACAAGCTACAGAAAAGCAACTGGGAGCCTGGAGGTGGTTTATTGACGTAGTATAATTGAAATTTACATAGTGTTTTTAAGTTTACAGAATATTTTACATACATTAGGTATTTCTGTCTTAAAACATCCCTGTGAGAAAGATTCTACAGGTAACATGATTCCCTAGAAACGCCAGGGGGTGCTGGTGAGCAAGGCAGGATGGGTTATCTGTCATGCCCTGAGACAAGGGATCTGCTCAACTACCTAATATAGCTTGAACCTCTCCTTTTAGTGGGTGAGGCTTCCCCAGATTACACACCCGTTCAGTCGGTGCATAAACATTTATTAAATTTTTTAAATATTTATTATTATTGACCAGTTTCTGTGATAAGTTCTGGGGATAAAACAAAAGACAATCCCTGTTCTCAGGGAGCTCACACTCTAATGGGAGAGACAACATATAAATAGTTATGTACAAAAACATATATGGTAATATAAAAATATATATTCTATATAATCTATAAACACAATATAAATTAATATAAAAGACATATGCCAGTGTTTTCCCTATGTTGATTATTTCTTATTTATCATATATGTATATGTGGACAAAAAAGATAGATAGATAACTATGTATAAAAGACTTTTGTGAATAGATATTTGCATACACACACATATATGATAAATAGGAAATATTCAACATAAGGAAGCACTGGAATTAAGAGGGACTGAGATAGGTTTCCTGTAGAAGGTAGAAGTTTATGTGGGAATACATACACACACTTTCTCTCATATATGTTTGTGTGTGTGTACATATATATATATATATAATGTAATAATGTATTAATTTAGAAAAAATATGTGAGCACCTACTATGTGCCAATTAAGCATCTACTATATTCCAGGCACTGTGCTGAGCCCTAGGGACCCAAAGAAAGGTGAGACAACTGAAAAGGGGGGAGAGGTTCGGAGAGGCCCAGGTGGGCCGGATGAAGTCCCACAGCTGCTAGCAAATGGTGAGATGCCTGCCCTGGGCCTCCTCATACCTTTCTAGTCTTCTTACATCCTGCTGCCCAACACATACTCTTCCATCCAATGACACTGGCCTCCTAGCTGTTCCATGAGCACCATCTCGTGTCTGTGGGTCTTCTCTCTGGCCATTCCCCATACCTGGAATAGACTCCCTTCTTTCCTTCAGACTACTGACCTCCATTGATTAACCAACTAAAATCCTTTTTGCTACAGAAAACCTTCCCCAGCTCCTCTTCCAGTGTCTTCCTTCTATCAGATATTTCCTATTTATCCCATACATAGCTTGCTTTGTATATATTTGTCCATATGTTGTCATCCCCTCCCATCTATTAGATAGTAAACTCCTTGAAGGCAAAAATTGTCTTTTGCCTCTTTTTGTATCTCCAGCACTTAGCACAGAACCTGATGCACAGTAAGTGCTTAATATTTATTCAATTGAACTGAATCCTCATTAAAGAGAATCTGAGAGGACCTCTTCCAATGAATGGCCTCTATACCATCTCAAATCATAGAGGGAGGGGCCCCAGAAGAAAGGGGTACTGAGAAGATATTGAGCCCTAAGAACTATAATAATGGATTCTAAGACCACTTGGAAATACTTTAAAACTTCAGTCAGTGCAATCATAAACCACAGGGTCACAGGGCTGAAGATGAAATGTACCATTCCACTCCTATCAGAGGGGATAGATGAAGAATGGGGGGGGGAAGAAAGTCTACATTTTGGGACTTGACCAATGTGGGAATTTGTTAGTCTTGGACTACACCAGTTTATAATAAAAGTTTTGTTTTTTGGGTTTTTTTTTTCTTAAGTGAGAGTGGGGGGGGAGGGACAGTTCATTAATATAAAATAAATAACTTGTTTTTTATTAACCCGGTTCTATTTAAGCATTTATAATCAGATTAGTTTTGGCAAAATAAATGCTTCAAAATTATAAAGTAAATATATAAACAACTTAGTCTAGTTTCTCTAGGCAACCACTGTAGGTCAGTTTGAATGCCAGAGAACAATGTGAGCATTTCTTGTAACAGCAGCAATCTACTGATGCCAGATTTCATACATTAAAAGTTCTATCAATACTTGTACAGGATTCAGCAATACAGAATATTATTAGTACAATCAATACTTCAGTATAGAATTCAATAACATGGAAAGTATCAGTCAAGCCATCAACCAATCAAATTTGCAGAATTAAACAAATAGGACTTGTAAAGTAGAAAATAAGGTTTAAAACAAATATGCAAATAACCTTACTTCCTTCTTATAAAGCACAGTCCTGGATCCAAGCCTAAAACCCTCCTTCCTTCCTATTCTAGTCCCAGGCACATTGGTTTCTCAGGGTTTCCTTACCAGGCTAGCTGACTCAAACATGTAGCCTAGAATCTTAGTTCCAAGGTCATCATGGATCCAACACCAGCTTAGTCACCTGATTAAAGGTCTAGAGTAGGGGACTCAGGGAACAAGGGTACCTTCATATTGGACCAGTTGAATGTACAAGTTCCAAAGGCTCCATTACATACTTCTCATCCATTTCAAAGTTGGAGTCCTTGGCAAAAATGCATGGGTACAGTTTTTGGTTAGCACTGTCCTTGTACCAAATTCAGCACAGTCCTTTTGTGTTGTCTGGGACGACAGAAGCAATTTCCATTCTTACTTCTTCCCTAGTAGCCTATGCTCAAATCTCCAAATATACAATGTTGTACAATCATACACACACACACACACACACACACACACACACACACCTACATACACACATACACAGTCTTACAAGTACAAACTGAAATCACAGTTGTCCTTCAGATATAAGTTTTGCAGATTCATAAAACAAGACACATTTTACAAAGTTCACCAATATTTCTCCTTACCTAGGCTCCATCTCTCAAGAAAGTCTGGTCCAAATTGAGCTTTCCCTATTACCTGGGATTTGGGACCTGGAGACCTCTATGACCTTATTCTTTGCTCTAATGAGAATGCTCTCAGGGGTGGAAACTCTCCTAGGACTCCTTCTATGCACAAGGCCATCCAATTTAAGTCTGGAAAGAGCATCCCTTTCTCCACAAGACACACTTAGAAACTCTATGGGTTCCCACCATAGGTGGTCTAGCCAGTAGAGAAGTCAAGCCAAAGTTTTCTAGGTTCTTACTCCAAAGGGCACCAGAAATGCCCTCCATAGATTTCTGCTATTGCCAGGACAAATAAATGGAATTGTAAACTCACCCATCAGGACAAGACTAGTAGGATCAGCTGGACAAGAAATAAAAAACCTCAGCTATTTGGAGATTTTGGCACAGGCATCTCACCCTAACCAGTTGCACGGCATTTTGCTTTCACAAAAAGCAAGACACTAGAGGTCACTTTGAAGGCCCCAAAACAATATGAACAATTTCCACTAAATACTGGCAATCTAGGGGTGCCAGATTTCTCCTGTCTTCCTATCAATACTTACACAAGACTCAGTACTACAGAACCCCCCAGTGTAGCAATGCTTCTAAGCGAAATTAAATACTACAAACAGTATCGTCCTCAAACAAACAATCCATAAATGCTAGGTTGGAAAACTTCCACCAATGCGACTGACTTGTGGTGTTATTCCCTCAAGAGAAGTGGAGGGGAGGGCTCCCCTGTGCCCCATATCCATTTAACCACTTATAAAGAGATTAACTTTTACAAAGAAACCTTGATTTCCTAGGTATAAAACAGATAAACTGGTTCCTGTAGAGAACTCAACCCCATTCCCAAATTTAAAACATGCTCATGTCTCCGTTCCCAGGGCACCCTGGCTTCTTACAGCCTCCCCTGCCTGCCTACATGGTTGGCTACAACATCCTGCCTGCAATCCTGGCTCCAATGTCCCAAGGCAGCAAACTTCAGGTAAGGTGGGGGTGGTCACTGGCACCTGAAACTAAGGACAAAGGAAACATAGTAGGGTAAGCAGGGAGATTGGATGCCTCTATCTTAAAAGCTCCAGAGGCCCCATGGCATTGAAAGGAGAAATAACTTAAACAATCACTTGCCTTTAGTGCCTTATTAGCTTGTGTCACAGGGCAAGCGACTCAGCTTCCCTGGACTTCTCTTTCTCCATGTAGAAAATAGGAGGGGTCAACTACCCACTTACTCCTCCTGTAAGGGCTCTTCTTGCTCAAAGTACATGACATATGACCCAGGAACATGGCTTTACCAACTCCGAGCTGTAGTAGGCAGAGAAACACATACACAGAATGAAGGAGATGGGTAGGGTTGGGCCAAGGCTCATTTCCGTCCTTTCTTACTAGATTGTGTTGGAACTCCTGGCTAGGCAGCCACTGAATCATGGTCCAAGTACTCTCGTTGACCTCCCAAACTCCACAGCTGCCAGCTTGCCAGAACTCAAGCACTATCCTGATCCCTCTATCCAGCAATCCACTGCTGCATGAGAACCTGGGACTACTCCACATCCAGGCCAACCCCCTTTGGACAACGATTCCCTTTCTGAACTCTTTCATCAACAATTAATAGATATGCATCCTTCCCATCCCAGGGATTCAGAATCCTCAGCTCTCTTCACTCAAACCCTGCTCACCATCTGCCCCTTCCCTTATTCCTATTCCCCTCAACCCAAACACCCAACTTTCCACTCTAAAACAAACCATCTCTGGAATGTCTGATCCCTAGAAAATGAACTAGCTTTCATCCTTGAACTTTTCCTTTCCTCCTCCTGCCATGTTCTAAATACACTTTCCCTCCCAATGACACAGATCCCTGGCTACCTTTTCCAGTACTAATTATACCTTCAGGCATCCACTCCCACTCCTACCCACCAATTACAACGCCCCTCCTACCCAAGTCTTTGACTCCCCTGCTTTTGGTACATAGTGATACTCTCTCAGACACCTCACTCACAGGTGTCCCTAGAGTCCAAGGGAGACATTTTTAACTTGGGACTGTGCTCTATATGGAAGGACTTGTATTTGTATACTTGTTTTTATGCCTTATTTTGTACTACACAAGTCAGTTCCATTGGTGTCATTTTGCAAACTTGATTTGTTGATTGTTGACTGATGTTTTCTGAATTGGGTTCAGTACAGAAGTATTGATGTGTACTAATAACATTCTGTATTATCAGTACAAATAACTGATAGAGCTTTTTTTTTTTTTTTTTGCTTTTTGGAGGGAAATTGGGGTTAAGTGACTTGCCCAAAGTCACATGGCTAGTTTTTGTGTTACATGTCTGAGGCCGCATTTGAACTCAGGTCCTCCTGACTCCAGGGCTGGTGCTCTATTCACTGTGCAACCAAACCACCCCTTGATAGAACTTTTAATGTGAGAAATCTGTCATGACTAGATTGCTACTGTTTTAAAGAAATATTCATATTGTTCTTTGGCATTCAAACTGACCCACACCATGTTACAGGAGAAATATCTCCTCTGAGTTCATGTGATGGGCAACTGTTGCCCAATATATATTTTCCACAATGCAGAAATTATAGGGGCAAAAACCTAGATGTTATCATGCTCACACATAGGTTCAGAACTTAGAGAAAACCTGAACCCCAAATACAACTCTCACAAGTCTTCTTCTAGGCAAAATTATATCAGAGTGACAAAGAAATAATTCTTTCACATATTGCAGTCTTATACATTCCTCTTAGGCCATAAAAAGTAAAGAGAAGATAGATCCATAATCTGCTGGGAAACTGGAAAGTAGTCTGGGAGAAACTAGGTATAGACTATCTCAGAACCATATACCAAGATAATCTCTAAATGGGTACATGATTTAGACATAAAGAGTATTGTTGTCCAATCATGCCTGACTCTTCATTACCCCATTTAGGATTTTCTTGACAGAGATCCTGGAGTGGTTTGCCATTTATTTCTTTTGCTCATTTTACAGATGAAGAAACTGAGGCAAACAGGATTAAGTGACTTGTCCAATGTCACACAGTTAGTGTATGAGGCCAGATTTGAATTCAGGAAGATCAGTCTTTCTGATTCCAGGTCTGGCACTCTATCACCTGTGCTACCTAGCTGGAACATAAATTTGTAGTGGTCCCAGTAAGCATGCTTCAGGGAGCATAGAACTCTCTGTATAAAGAAGGGGAGAAAGTAGGGTTGAAATGGTTTCCCAATGGGTCAATATGGAGAAGAGAGGAGTGTAATTAGTGCAGGGGTGATAATCTACAAAAGAACTAAGTGACAGAGGAATTAGAGGTCATAGTGAGGGTGAAGAATAGGTTTGGGAGCTTCAAGATTGAGGAAGAGGAAAAGAGCAGATTATGATCACGTATGATCACACGGCATTCACATAAAGGAATTTCAGAGTTTGTGATCATGGAAATGGTGAATCTGTGGGTGATGACAAGATGAAGGGTATGATTATCTCTGTGTGTGGCTGAGCTGGGGTGGAGAAATAGTTCATGTGGAATGAGTAAGTTGAGGAACTGAGGTGAGGGTGTTTGAGAGAGTATCAATATGAATCTTGAAGTCTCCTAGTACAAGGGTGGGAATTAGGGAGAAGAAAAATTGTCAGTCAGGCACTAAACTCCTGAGGAATGAAGGGGAGGATCGTAGAGGTGAGTAGACAATAGTTAGCAGAATGTTGATTGGATGATAGAACTGGATTGAGTGAACGTCAAAGGAGGAGAGGTTGCTGAGGGATGGAAGTAAAGGGAGAGCCTGGGTGTGGCGATGGGGAGTAAGTAGTGTTCTTACTCTCCCAGGAGGATGAGGACAAGTGAGACTAGAGGGGTGCTGGTGGTGATGGTGGTGGTGGATGAGTGGAGATATAATTAGTGTTAGAAAAGGCAGTTGGGGAGCAGTGTCAACAAGGACAGAGTATTGTCAGTGAGTACTATAGAAAATGGAAGAAGGGGGGAAAGAATAGATTTTAGATGAAAGCTAGTTCATTTTCTAGGGATCAGGCATTGCAGAGAGCACAGTGGAAGCTTTAGGCTAGAATGTTGGAGGGTTTGGGTTAAGGATAAAGGAAATAATGGAGTGAAGGACAGGGATCAGAGCTTCAGTAATAAAAGCCAAGGATTCACAATCCCTGAGATGGGAAGGGTATGCCTGGGTGCAAGTCTGTTAACCATTGATGGAGTTCAGGTAGGGAATTTTATTGTTGTTGTTCAATATTCAGTCATGTCCGACTCTTTTCGACCCTCGGGGACCATAGCACTCCGGACCACTCCAGCGGAACTTTTATCTTCCGTTATTTCTCAAAATCTGTCCAAGTTACTGTTTGTTGTTTCCATGACACTATCTGTCTATCTCATCCTCTGCCATCTCCTTTTCCTTTTGCCTTCAATCTTTCCCAATATCAGGGTCTTCTCCAATGAATCCTGTCTTCTCATTATGTGGATAAAGTATTTAAGCTTCAGCTTCAGTATTTGACCTTCCAGTGAACAGCCTGAATTAATTTCTTCAAGTATTGACTGATTTGACCATGGAGTAATACCAAGATCTCAGGCAACAGTGAGTGTGTAGCTGGACAGAGGAATCAGGGCAATGCTGAAGTTTTGGCAAACTGACAGTTATGGAGTTTGGAGGCTCAAAGAGAGTACTTGGACCATGATTCAATGGCTGCCCTGGGAGAACAGGAAGTTCTCCTGGCAGGCACAGGCACACCTCCTCCTCCTCCTCCTTCTCCTCCTCCTTCCTATCACCACCTTAAAATTTTACCCTCTCCCCCAACCTCAAGCAATTCCTTCTCTAGGGCTGACCTAAAATCACTCACTCCTTTGAGCTACCAGATCCTTAAATATTGTCTTCCCAACTAACTTGCTATTTTATGAGACCCACAGGATTATACATCAGTTTGAGGCCTTTTCTTGATTGAAATGATTGAGTAGAGTTCTCCTGGATAAAGATGTCAAGGCTGAACATTTTGCTAGTTCCTTCAAGTGGGGGGTGAGGTGAATGACTGGTTCAGCTATTACCTCAGGGGCCCCCACCCTTGTAATATATACATCATCAGCTTGGTAAAGTAGGAGGTGATGATCTATGTATTAGAAAGTTTGGAAGTCTTCTACACTGAAGAGTCTATATAGGTTGTTTTCATTTTATTTTACTTTGTTAAAAGAAGGGCTTTTCTATCTTGCTGCTTTTCTCCCTCTCCAATGCTAGTAGTAGATTTCTGTGAGGGCTTAGGTTTTAGGATTGGGATGAACCTCAGTCCCACCCATCTCCTTCATTCTGTGTATGTGTCTCTCTGCTCCATTTGGACCATGAGGTTGACTATTCAAAGATGTTAAAGTCACATTTTTGGATCGTATGTCATATACCAAGGGCAGGGAAAGAAAGACCTTACAGGTCAGAGGGTAGTTGAACTCCATCATTTTCCAGATGAAGAAAGAGAGACCCAGGGGAGTGGAAAGGCTTGTGCTAGGTCACAAATTAATAAGGTCCTAAAGACAAGTGTTCCTTATAGTTAATTCTCCTTTCAGTACCATGGGGGCTTCAGAGAATGCTCAGATCTCCTAAGATGGAAGCATCTAGTTTCTCAGCAGTCCTTACTATGGCTGCCCCACCTTGGCTGAAAGTAGGTTTCTCAAATTGGCAGTGTAGTTGGGGAGGGGGGCAGTGGGGCAAAGAGGGAAGGGAGAGGCTGGAGGAAGGAGTTCCTTTAAAAACTGGCCAAGGAGAAACACTATCTCTTTTTCTGAGTGTGACCTGGAAATGAGGATTCTTAACCCCAAATCACACCAAGAATAAGCATGAATTGAAACTGAAGGAGGGAAGAAGCAGAATGCATCTCTCCCATTACCACTCTTTTTATACCACCTCCCCACCTTAGGCAGAAAGTGGTAATGGAGACTTTGGAGCTTGTATATTTAGGTGGCCCAATATAGAGGCACCCTTGCCCCCTGAGTTTCCTATCCTCTATCTTTACTCAGGTGGCTGAGCTGGGGATTGGATTCATGATGACCTTGGAGCCAGGATTCCAGGGGGGAGATGTTGCAGTCAGTGTGCCTGGGACTAGACTCTGAGGGAAGATTTTGGACTTGGAACTGGAATTGTTCTATAGGGAGGAACCAAGCTAAGCTGGTTATACATACATATTATATATATATATACACATATGAAATTTGTATTTTATAAGTGAGTTCCATTGGTGTAATTCTACAAAGTTGATTGGTTGATTGCTTGACTGATACTTTTTGTATTTATATAAATGCTAATGTACTATGTTGTATATATGATGTGTTTATATATTATATATATGATATGTTCTCTATTGCTGAGTCCTACATAATTACTGTTGAAGTCAGTTTGTTGTTTGTCCATTTTCGAAGAAGACCCATGACATCATGGAGCCATGTCTTGACTAGTGCATGAATTGCATTTAAATGAGATGGAATTGCACAAAGTTGTCAGCTTTACTCCATTTTCCAGTCATCAAAGTCCAGTGAAAGACAAAAGTCAGCTTAACTGTCGATGGCCCAGGATGCAGTGGATGACCTTGGGTCTTCAATATCTGACCTAACTCTGCTTCAGTTGCCTTCATGGCCATTGGAATAAATTGTTCTCATTTGCTCATTCTGCCTAGGGAAGTCTTCACATGCTTAGGGTAGACAAACCCCTAACTCACCAATGGGTTTTAGGCCCAACGGTTACACTCAACCTGGTTTAGACCCTCTGCCAAGATGACTTACCAGAACATAGCCTCTGTGAATGCTTCTTGGAGCTACAGGTGAGAAGTGAATCCACATAGGTGGATGAGCAGCCCTGAGAAGGGCTCAGCAAGCCCTCACACCAGAGGTGCCAGTCCTCCTTGAACACCTCATACATCCCAGATAACTTTCCAGGGAAGCCCTGAAAAGTGTTGATGCCTGCAAATAAAGCCTGAGGAGGGAGTTTTGGACTTGGAACTGAAACTCTGTCCTATAGGAAGGAACTAAGGGAAGCTGCTTTTACGTCTCTTCTATACTGTATTTTGAACTGTTCAATACTGATGTCATTTTGTATCACTGAGTCCCATGTATTGTGTAGCCAGCCAGTCTCCCATGGAAGGCCTGAGAAGCCAACAAGCCTGGCTGAAACTCTACAGCCCAAGGGAGGTTCTTGACTTGGAACTGTGACCATGATCCAGAGGAAGGAATTGAGCTGAGAGTTTTGTATATTTTATACCTTATTTTGTCATTTCAAATCATTTCTATAGGTATAATTTTGCAAACATCATTGGCATATCCCTTGAATTCTTAGTATTTGCAGATAATTGTGATTTTCATTTGTACAGATGGGGCAGTACATATGATCATACAACAACTGTTTGGAAGCCTGAGTGTTCAGGGAAAAAGCAAGTCAATGGAAGGAAGTTGCTCCCACTAGACCACAGGAAGACTCTTCTGTAAAAATACTGTTATAATAAGAATACCATGAGAAATCTGGCCTCACTACATTGCTGCTGTCTAGTAGAGAGCTTCACATTCTTTGGCATTCAAACCAGCCTAGAGTGATTGCCTATAGGAATTGACCTAAGTGGTTTGTATATTGTATATTTGTTTTATGCCTTGGAAGTAAAACATTTCTTTAAAAGATAATCTATTAGGTTTTTCATTTAAGGGGAAAAAAACATGAAAAACAACTTTATTATAAAGACACACATAAAAAAATTCCCACATTGACCTGCTGGAAAATGTATGTGTCTCTGCATTCTTTGTCTATCCTCCTTCTGGCAGAAGGAGAGTGGTAAGTTCATCTTGAGCCCTATGACTTCTGGGCTTATCAATCTATTTAACAAAGTTCCAAAGTATTTCCAAGTTATCTTTAGGATGTTTTTTTGTCATTTTGTAGCTTGTTCTCATTTCATTTTTCACTTGTTCATACGTGTCTTCCTAGTTTCCTTTGATAGTGTCTATTTCTTCGTTTCTTATGACACAATACCATCTCAGCACCCCTCTGCTCCCCTGTGGCCTCTTCCCTGTGATTGGAGATGGTGTGGGTCATTTTAAGGAAGAGGCCCAAGGCAACCAGCTCATGTCCCACTCTGATTCAGGAGTTCACCATACCCTTCTGTCACCTGTTCACACATCCTCATTTTTTTCACCTTTTTATGTGTTTTCTTTCCCCATTAGATTGCGAGCCCCTTGAGCACAGGAACTTTCTTTTGCTTTACTTTGTATTTCTAGTGCTTATCACAATGCCTGACAGATAGAAGTCAGTTAATTTTATTGACAACTTGGACATTAAATATGCTAGACCTTCCCTTTTAAAAAAATTTTTTTAATGTTTTATTAACTTCTGAATTACATCATTCGTTTCCGCCAGATTTTGAGTTACAAATTTTCTCCCCATTTTTCCCCCACCCATCCCCCCAAAACAGCAGTCCCACAGGATATCCCCACCTCCAATCTGCTCTCTCCCATATTTTCTCCCATACCCGTTTCGACTTTTCCAGTGGATCTCTGTGCCTCAGTGTCTGTATATCTTTTTTTTTCTTAATAACATGTAAGATGGTATTAATAATAGTATATATATATATATATACACACACACACATATTATATATATATTTGAATATTTGATTTTAAAACTTTCAATTCCAGATTCATTCCCTTCCCCCCCTGCCACCCACCCCCACTGGGGAGACAAGCAGTTCAGTATAGGTTGTACATGTGCGGCTAATGCAAAACAATAACATAGTAGATGTATTGTAAAAGACTGACTATATTTCCCTCCCTCCTATCCCACCTCCCACTTGTTCTATTCTCTACTTTGATCCTGTCCCTTTTCAAAAGTGGGTGCTTCCAACTTCCCTCCCCCCCAGCTTGCCCTCCCTTCCATCATCCCCCCTCACATCCCCTTCCCCCCCTATTCTCCTGGAGGGTGAGATCCCCTATTTAGTGTGTATTTCCCTCCCTCCTCAAGCCAGATTCAATAGGAATAAGGTTGACCCATTCCCTTTTGCCTTCCTATTCTTCCCCTCCATTTAACCATTTTCCCTTGCCTCTTCTGTATGAGATAGTGTGCCCTACTCTGTCTCTCCCCATCTCCTCTCATTATATTCCTCTCACCTCTTAATTTCACCTTTTAAGTATCATCCCTTCCTGTTAAATTGGTCCTGTGCCCTCTATCTATGTATACCTGTAAACATATATACACACATTCACATATGTATTCATATGCCCGCATACCCTCATATAAAGACAAATATATATATATATACACATATATCTATATTTCTAATCCCTTCAACTACTGAGAAAAGTTTCATAAGTTACAATTATTGTTTTTCCATGTAGGAATGTTAATAGTTCAACTTTGGCCAGGTGGCTCAGCAAGCAAGAGCACCGGCCCCAGTGCCGGGATGACCCAGATCAAATCCGGGCCCAGACACTCAGCACCACACCCAGAAACAACAACCGGCCGTGTAACCTCGAGCAAGCCACTCAACCCCGATTGCTTTAAAAAAAAAATAGTTCAACTTTGATAAGTTCCTTATGATTTCTTTTCCCTGTTTACCTTCTCAGACTTCTTTTGCTTCTTGTATCTGAATGTCAGATTTTCTATTCAACTCTGGTTTTTTCTGCAAGAATGCTTGAAAGTCCTGTATTCCACTGAATGACCATATTTTCCCCTGAAACAGGATACTCAGTTTTGCTGGGTAGGTGACTCTTGGTTTTAATCCCAGCTCCCTTGACCTCCAGAATA
Source organism: Petaurus breviceps papuanus (assembly GCF_028583685.1). Taxonomy (NCBI): domain Eukaryota; kingdom Metazoa; phylum Chordata; class Mammalia; order Diprotodontia; family Petauridae; genus Petaurus; species Petaurus breviceps. The sequence goes on from NW_027185737.1 coordinate 1,080,775, forward strand.
TCACATTCCAGGCCCTTCGATCCCTCAGTGTAGAAGCTGTCAGATCCTGGGTTATCCTGATTGTGTTTCCACAATATTCAAATTGTTTCTTCCTGGCTGCTTGTAATATTCTCTCCTTAATCTGGGAATTCTGGAACCTGGCTATAATATTCCTAGGAGTTTTCTTTTTGGGATCTTTTTCAGGAGGTGATCGGTGGATTCTTTCAACCTCTATTTTGCCCTCTGGTTCTAAAACATCAGGGCAGTTTTCTTTGAGAACTTCCTGGAGGATGCTTTCCAGGCTCTTACTTTGGTCATGGCTCTCAGGCAGTCCAATAATTTTTAAATTATCTCTCCTGGATCTATTTTCCAGGTCAGTGGTTTTTGCCATGAGATATTCCACATTGCCTTCTATTCTTTCATTTGTTTGGATCTGTTTAACAGCATCTTGATTTCTCATAAAGTCATTAGCTTCCATTTGCTCCAATCTAATTCTGAAGCAATGATTCTCCTCAGTGAGCTTTTGAGATTCTTTTTCCATCTGGCAAATTCGACTTTTTAAGGCATTCTTCTCCTCATTGCCTTTTTGAGCCTCCTTTGCCATTTGAGTCAGTCTGTTTTTTAAGGTATTATTTTCTTCAGTCAAGCTGTTGACTCTCATTTCATAATTTTCTTGCATTGTTCTCATTTCTCTTCCCAATTTTTCCTCCACTTCTCTTATCTGCTTCTTAAGGTCCTCTATGGCCTGTAACCAGCTTGTATTTTCCTTTGAAGCTTTTGGTGCAGGAGTTCTGACTTCAATGATTTCCTCCTGTTCCATGCCTTGCTCCTTCTTATCCCCAAAATAGGAGTGTAATGTTGGAATCTTCTGTCTGCTTTGTTTCCTTTGCCTGCTCATTTTGCCACTCAATGATTTGACTTTTGGGCTTTTTGCCACAGTAGGACTCTGCCACCAGACAGGGGAGTTTTCGTCCCAAACGCTGGGGTTTTCTCAGCTGCCAGAGGTATTAGATGGGTGCCCTCTCTGAGGTCTGCACACACTCTGGCAAACTGGACACACACCCCAGAACCTCCACCCTAGACTGCAATCCAGATCCAAGCAGGTTATAGCAAGAGCGATTACCCCTCAGACTGGTGCTTGGTCCCCCTACACTCTGCAGGCCAGGAGCTGAAGCCAGCACGTGGTGCTGGCAGGCTGTGCAGGAGTCTCAGTGGTTTCTCGCCCCGGGGGTAAAAGCCATGCACTCCCACTTACTGGGTCCCAAAGTCCAGACTGCACTGGCCTCTCACCTTGTCCTTCACATCTATGTATTGATAAATCTGGAGACGGCCACAGCTGCTGCTGATCTGGAGTCCCTCTGGCTGGCGGCTGGTCAGGCCCACCCTGGGGCTAAAGCCTCGGTGTGGTGCTGGGCTCGGCTCCCAGAGCTTTGTGCTGGCCAATTCCTGCCGGCCTGCCGGGCTGTTCTCAGTGGGAGGTTAGCTTCTCTGTGTCATTTTGTGGGTTCTGCAGCTCCAAAGTTTGTTTAGAGTCCCCTTTTTACATGGATTGGGGAGGGTGGAGGGTGGAAGCTGGAGCCGCGGGAGGGTTGTGCTTCTACTCCGCCATCTTGGCTCCCCCCCCCCCAGACCTTCCCTTTTTCATAGGGGAACCAGACAATGGAGTAGCACAACTAAGAAGACTTCTCCAGGTTACTTGACATACCAGTGATCCTTTGCAGCTAGACTTTAGCTGAACTCAGAGATGTCTGCAAGGGCTGAAACCAGTCTTGATCAGCTCAGAAAGAACTGCAGACATCTTGGTTCCTAAGTTATCTAAAGAGCAGCAAACATCCTGCTTTCTGCTTTGTTGTGTTTACAAATGTCTTCTCCCTAGACTCTTACTCCCTTGACATCTATTGTATTTCTCCGTTAATGCCCCACTTAGCCATGAATACCTGTAAAAGTCATAAATACCTCAAATATGTTTAAATACTTCACCCTTTTCCCCACTCCCCTTTGAGCAACTGAGAACTTTGTCTCTCACTGCTCCAGCTTGCAAGCTTCTTCTTCCTCGGTAATAAATGTAGTTATAAAGTTTATAAACTGTGATGGAACTCTGGCTCATTCCAGGTCCTCCTTTTTTTGGATCTGGGGTTTCATCCATTTTAGCAGTTCACAGGGGTTTTTATTTTAACAACAGTAATACTAACAATAATCAACTATGGTCCCAAGTATGAACCATAATCTTACAGACCAGTTTATTCATCCATTTCTATCATTATTAAGCACCTACAACAGGCAAAGCACTAAATAAGCATTAAATATTACATGTTTAAGGTCCTGCACTCAAATCATAAGACTACAGTGATCAGTGAAGAAGCATTTCATACTGTGACCCAGATATTGAGAATAAAATGACAAAAATGAAACAGACCCTGACCTCAAGGAACTTATATTCTATTTGAGGAGAAAATAGGCACCCAGCTAAAGCATATGCTTTATACTTAATAAATATACTCAATAAATACATAGTAATTTTGGGGGGTGTGGAGAGGAGACTCCATTCTACATGTCTATATTCCATAATTCTCTACTTTACCTGTGTACTTGAACATTTAGGCAGCAAAATGTGAAACTTGGATCAAGGATCCTAGCAGCGTTAGTATAGGTTACTTATTCCTAATGCCTAACCCTTGCAATAAACCGGCTATTAATCTGGGGCCTTTCCCTACCACATTGCATTTCTTTCTCATTCTTCTGAGCCAAATGACATCGAATACTTGGTTTCTGTTACCCTGGGGCTTGAAACTAGGAAGGATTGGGTTCTTATTACCCTACTTCCCTCTTTAAGAGTAAGAAAAATGGTAGTGAAAAACTAAGTGAGAAGAATGGAGAAGGAAGGAGTAATTGGATTTACAAATAGGCTTAATGTGGAGGAGGGGAGGAGTCTTGGCTACCCGGCTCCCTAACAAGGCCATTTTCATTCAACTAAGTAATGCGCCTCTTGTGCCAGGAACAGGAGTTAGAAAGACGAAAATGAAAACAGGTGCTTGTCCTGGAGCTCAAATTCGTCTACAGAATAAAGTAATAACCAGGGGTCGTGGAGGATGCAGAGAAACCAAGCATTTATAAGCACCTATACTTATTAGGGAAGCAAGGTGATGCAATGGATAGAATTCAGGGTTCAATTCCAGTCTGTGACACTTCCCAGCTGTGCAAGTCACTTAACCATATTTGTCTCAATTTCCTCATCTGTCAAATGAGCTGGAGAAGGAAATGGCAAATCACTCTAGTATCTTTGCCAAGAAAACCCCAAATGGGGTCATGGAGTTGGACATAACTGAACAACTACAACTATATACTATGTACTCTACAAATATCTAATGTGATCTTAACAACAACCTGTGAAGTGCTATTAACCCCATTTTACAGTTGAAGAAAGTGAGGCAGAATGGGTTAAATTAATTACCTGGGGTCAGAAAACTAATAAGTGTCTAGGGGCAGATTTGAACTTGGGTTTTCCTGACTACAGGACCAATGTTCTAGTCACTGAGCCACCTAGTTGTCCCTAAAATTAGGTCAAGACATTTTGAGGTGGGATGGGGCACTAGCATTATAGGGGAATCAGGGGAGCTTTCACATAGGTGGTGACACCTAAGGTGAGCCTTAATAAAGGAAAGGGATGGAAGCCACAAAGATGAGAAGAGAAGGCATTATAGAGAAGGTGGAGTCTGTTCAAAACACAGGGGCAAAAGCTGGCTAAATTTGGAAAACAAACAAACAGGCTGTTATTACTGTACTGCAGCCTGTAGGAGAGAGGAAACGTTCGGAAAGGTAGGCTAGATCAGACCATAAGGGTCTTTAGATGTCAAGGCCTGAAAATTCTACTTTATTCTAATAGCAGTAAGGAAGCATTGAAAATTCTTAAGTAGGCTGGTCATTGTGGTACGGGCCTGTACCTGTGGTACCACTTCATGGTACTCCTTGCTGCTGGGGAGGCTGGGGCTGAGGCTGGGGGATTGCTGAAACTCAGTAGTTCCAAGCTGCAGTATAGCTAAAGATCACCTGGGGTCTTCACCAACATGGTGAGCCCAAGGAAGCGAGGGCTGCTGCCTAAAGAGGGGGGAGCCTACCCAGCTTGGAATAATGGAGCAAGCCAAAGCTTCCGAGGGGATCAGCATGAGGTAGCAGCTGCTGCACTTTCGGACTAGGTGAGCTAGGCTATCCCATTCTCAAAACCAAAATAAATCTTTAAAGGGAGATGAGGGAGATGAGTGTGACTCGTGTGTGTGTGTGTGTGTGTGTGTGTGTGTGTGTGTGTGTGAAAGAGACAGACAGACAGAGGCAGAGGGAGGAAGAGAATAAGGAGTTATATAGGACTATTTGTATTTATATAGTAAGGCACTGTGCTAATGACTTTTTACAAGTATTATCTTATTAGATTCACACAACAACCTTGCATGGCGGGTGCTAGCTATTATTATCCCCAATTAGCAGTTGAAGGAATTGAGAAAAATAGGTTAAATGACTTGGCCAAGGTCACATAGCTAGTAAGTGACTGAGGCCAAATAAGAACTTAGGTCTTCCTTCCTTACTCCAGGCCCAGGGCTCTATGCACTTTGTCGGCTGTCTCCAGAAGACTATTTCGGCTTCTGGGTAGAGAGAAGATGGACTACAGAAGGGAAAGATAATGGAAGTAGGGAGATATGCTGGGAGGTTATTTTAACAGCCTACTGGACAGAGGTAATGAAGGACTTGATCTATGGTGGTGGCTGTTTGAGTGGCAATAGGGGAAACAGATACAAAAGCCCAGGGAACTGTCTGGCACATTACCCACTCTTCTGAATTAGAGGTCTTGGCAGCTTTGTAAGAGCTACAGAAACCAAGACTTAAAAGAAAAAAAAGTTTAGATTTGAAAGCCCCTGATCTTCAAAGGGCTGAGGGAAAAAAAAGAATAAAAATTAGCCATTTCTTTTTAAAGGAAGCAGCTCAAGAATCCACCACAAGAGGCAAAATCATCTGGCAGAGTTTCTGAACCAATGCTTTGAACACAGTAGGTAGTGTATTTGTAGAACCTAAACCCAAACCAGTTAGATTCTATCTCCCATAATTCTCAAATATACTGAAAAAAGAAAAGAAGGACCCAAGGGCTTCCTCTTTCACAGTTATCCAACATATAGGAGGGGTGGCTTGAGGATGGAAGTCCCTTTCCAGTCCTAAATCATCTAAGTCTGTGAATTTTACCCATCTTTTCCCCAGTTTCCTTCCACCCTTGTTATATACCCATTCAGAGGAATAACAAACCAGGAGTTTACTTTGTTAACTGAGTTTACTGTAATTTGAAAACATGCAAAGACATTTTTATGGCAGGCAATGCACACAGCTCATGCCTCTAGGAGAGGATGGTTATATTTACATGAAGCCAACAGCTCCCTCAATGGCAGCAGCCGCCCTTGTCATTCCCTTTGCCAGCGGCACACTCCTTGGAACACTTAGGACACTGAGGAGGGCAGCAGGTAGTGCAACCTAAGGAGACAAGAGAGGGAAAAGAACCATAACAAGCTATTACACAGTCCAACGTAAAAGCAGAGGACAGGGACATTGGATGGTCAAGGCAGAGCTCTCATTCTCTCTTAGAAAGGATGCTTGGGGAAAGGGGGGTGGGAGAGAGAGAGAGAGAGAGAGAGAGAGAGAGAGAGAGAGAGAGAGAGAGAGAGA